>NC_141602.1:35719989-35926928 GCF_047967505.1 Dipteris shenzhenensis
TTCAAAAACAACTTCATAATAGCTCTCTAGAATTTCCATTGATATTGAGACTCGCTTTGTTATGAGCATTCGGGAAAAATGCAATTCTTAGAATGGCAGTTTTTGAAGAAATTGTAGCCTTTCTCCACGAGAAAAAAAGAGAAATATGTGAAAATAGACTAGATTGTCATTCATGAAGTATGAAATATCAACTACATTCTCAAGTAATAAATAGAATATCAGTGTCTAAACTACATTATCATCAACTGAATATTAAACTTCGAAACCCATTTGAGTGAGATTCATCCCGTGAGCCATAGTGCTGTTCAAAAACAACTTCATAATAGCTCTCTAGAATTTCCATTGATATTGAGACTCGCTTTGTTATGAGCATTTGGGAAAAATGCAATTCCTAGAATGGCAGTTTTTGAAGAAATTGTAGCCATTCTCCATTAAAAAACAAGAGAAATATGTGAAAATAGACTAGATTGCCATTCATGAAGTATGAAATATCAACTACATTCTCAAACAATAAGTAGAATATCAGTGTCTAAACTACGTTATCATCAAAAAAATAATAAACTTCCAAACCCATTTGAGTGAGATTCATCTTGTGAGCCATAATGGTGTTCAAAAACACCTTCATTGTGGTGTTGTGAGCATTCTTATTTGAAAATCTCCAAAACACCGTTTAAAAAACACAAAGAGTGTAATTGATAACCATGAATATTGCAATGACAACGTACAGGCTCTTTACTTGACAAAGCATTTTTAGAGGAGAATAAATGCATGATATGTACTTGATGTAAAATCAATGGGCAATGACAAGCATTTGATGTAAAATTATGTGACAATGACAATCATTTATCATGCACTTTCAATGATGAGATTGACTAGCATTATTGTAAAAGGATAACTTTACATGTCATGTTGATTACTCATTGCAAAGGAAAAAAATACACTTTAGGATGAAAACATAACAACTTGTTGATGCACCATTGAAAGCCTTGAAATAAATCATGATTCCAAAGAAACTTTCAATTTCTAGCCCCGACAGGGAGAATTGCACCAATGCCAGCTCTCCATAATCCATTGGAAAGAATGGCACGAGGGACACTCCTTCAAAATCCATTATGAATGTAGTTTATGAACATGTTTGCATATTATTCACACACAAAAATTACGCACCAATTTACATAGCTTGCAATAAGCTTGCAATAAGAAAGTAGTAATTACCATAAGTAATGAATGCATAAAGAAGTGACAATGCTGTTATTAAAAAGTCATAGTCTGTAGATAGCTCCTCTCCTACAAGTATATCATCTATGGATTCAATACAAACGTGACCATATTTTCAATATCTATGCTTATCATGGGGTCATACCAAGGTGGAACGTTAGGGGAAAATACATAACAAACGTTTGGATTTGCATTGGTATTTCTATTGCTGTTAATAAACCCTACCACATTGCCATATTGAACGTCACCAACAATATGCACCATATCCTTCATAGGGACAGTAGGGTCCTCTTGGATGGATTACTTCTTTAGCCTGGGGTGAGAGCTCTACATAATTCCTTCCAATCTCTGTAGGAGTACTTGTCACCTCCATAATGGAGAATAGTAGTCCCTCTCTTGGGGCTCTTTTGATGAAGTCATGCATAAACAACCCCAAGCTAGGACCTGTAATGGTTGACTCATGCACCTTGATAGCCACATTTTTTATCCAAAACACTTCGTTGATAGGGATAGGTAACTTTGGTGGTCCAAATGGATCTCGTTCTGGATCTCGTTCTAGTATGTACCTACTCAAACATGATTTAAACATATATCTCTCTACATCACAAAAGACAATTCCAATTAGCTGCAACAACAACAATTATATAGACTTGAGATAACATTAGAAAACACTTTTACATCTGTACCTTCATGGAAAATACACATTCTGTAGTCGGTTTATGTAGGCCTTAGCAATGCGTTTCTTGATATAGCGACCTTTGTACCCTAGGTTTATAGCCAATTGAGAAACTTGCATAGTATTTATCCTAGAGAGTTGTGGAGCATTACTTAAAAGTCTTATTTGGGATGCATCGAGTTCAGGCACTTGGACATCACCACCATGGGTTGCCCTAGGGTGTACACCCTTTGGTTTTGTCTTATCACCTATAGCCCTCTCTCTTAGTTGATCTATAAGAGGAAGATTTCTTGTTTTATATTCCATTCTTGACCATTCATGATTTTCCTCCCTCCATTCATCAATTACTTTCTGGACGAGGTTGAAATCCTTATGCCCCTCCATCACAAGTAATTTTCCATACTGATTTGTCTCAATCATGCTGCGCACATCTTTAGCTTCATTGAGTCTTAGTAAATAAGGCATCAACTCTCCTAGTAGAATATTATCATTCTTGTCTTGTACATCATGCAATTTGAAGGAGTGCTAATGCAAGCCTTGTATGGGGAGTCATCATCAAGGATTGTCCTTCTAGCATCACATCCAAATGCCTTTGAGATTTTTGCTAAGGGTTTGAACATTGCCTCAACACCAACCTTGTCGGGCCTACTTATCCTTGTCTTACTATAAGTGTAGCATCCTTGCTGAGACCATATAACAAAGAAAGGGAGGCTCTCATTTGCATAATTTCGTAGCTTTCCTACCATATTAAGTACTTTATGCTCCATCGCAGTTGACCAGATATCTACACTAAATCTTTGCAGAAGATTTTAAGGAATTCTATGCAGCCAAGACGAACAACCATATAACTATTTTTGCCATGCATAATAGACGGATGTATTGGCGACTCGAATAGGCAACTGGGTAGTATGTTGTCCTCTACATTTGATGTCTCCATATCGTTCCATGCATCATTGGTCCATGTGGAAGTTGAGGATAATATAAATATTTTGATTCCTTAGAGTGTATTCAACAATGTCGAAGAACAACAGCATACAAAACCAATAAAGAACTATAAAGTACGACCATTATCCATCGCCATCACCGATTCCATTGTCTTTTTTGGGAATGGCACTAGTGCCAATCTCTCTAAAGGTCCATAGAGAATGCAAATAGTGAAACCTTTCTCTCTCAACTCATAGAGAGAATGGCACTAGTGCCATTCTTCTCTTGGGATGGTGCTAGTGCCATTTTACCTATAAGGTTATAAAGAATTCCACTAGTGCCTTTCTCTATATCCTCATTGGCAAGAAAGAATACCACTATTGCCTCTCCCCATGTGCCAAAAGAAATGTACAATGCACGATCTAAAAGCATAGATATTGTATTACAATTTTATTCTCGTTGTTACAGTCAAAGCACACAAGTTGACAAAAGAACATAAACTATCCATAACCCCATAGAGTGAATGACACAAGTGCCATTCTCCAAATGATGACATGGAGAATTCCTGTAATCTTATTCGGAGAATGAGACTATAAGTGCCATTTCTAAGACTCCAATGAATTGTAGAAAGTGTGAAGATAGTGGGAGGGAAGGAAGGAGTCTCACTTGTGGCTTTCTCACATACACAATGGGGGAATACACACAAAGGTGGAGGCTGAAAACAGTTTTCCTCTTCTTAGTTGTTAAAGCCAAAAGAACTCTAGTACAAAGAAATAGAAGAACCCTATATGTGGGTCTCAAACCAAACTCAGCTAACTAAGGTGGCATACTAACTGAGCCACGAACTAGAGTACATAAGGATAGCTGTCATCCAACTATTATTCATGGGCGGTGTACCAAACGCATCTGCAGCTAACAAGTCAGTGAGATAAATGCACAATAGTCACCCTGGCATATCACGAGTAGAGCTCGATATCTCAACACTCCCCCTCCAGCTCAATCCCAATTCCTGCACACCAAGCAGGTCTCTAAACTTGCGCAGCTTCTCTGCGCCCAATGCCTTCGTGAATATGTCAGCTACATGATCCTCTGTGCTGACATAAAAGCATGATATACTGGGTTATTTGCCAAGTGTATACTGCTCATGTTGTCAAAATAAATGACAACTGGCCCATCTGTAGACTGATGCATATCATAAAATAGCTTATGCAACCAAGCTACCTCACATACAACCATTGCTACACCTCTGTACTCAACCTCTGTGCTCGACAAGGCAACTGTAAGCTGTTTCTTGCTGCTCCAAGTGACTGCAGCACTCCCAAAAGAGAACACATATCCACTGGTAGATCATCTATCAGAAATACTACTAGCCCAATCAGCATCAGTGTATCCATGCAACTGTATCTGAACCCCAGTCTCATAAAATAGTCCATACTGCAATGTGGACTTCACATACCTCAGTATGCATCTAGCTGCATCCAAATGCGGTTTCCTTGGAGCCTGCATAAAGTGACTTACCAATCCAACAGCATAGCTCAAATCTGGCCTGGTAATAGTCATATAAATCAAACTTACTACTATGCATCTGTACATAGTAGGGTCTTCCAGAAGCACACCTTCATCTGCGCTCAGCTTCACATTCTGCTCCAAAGGAACTGAAATAGGCTTATAGCCTATCATCCCATATTTGGACAACATGTCCAATCCATACTGCCTCTACAAGAGACGTATCCCACTTGGTGATCTAATCACCTCAATGCCCAAGAAATAACGCAGCTCTCCCAAATCCTTCATCTCAAACTTTTGCTTCAATAGCATTTTCACATGAAGGATATCTTCATCACTATCACCTATGATAATCAAATCATCAACATAAATGACAAGCAGCATAATACCTTTCTCTGTTTTTCTCACATAAAGTGAGAAATCTGCCTTGGAAATCTGAAAGCCAATAGTGAATGGATACTGTCCTATCTTGTCAGACCATGCTCTAGGTGCTTGCTTCAAGCCATACAAGGCTTTCTTCAACCTGCAAACAAACTTAGGATGAACAGCATGAACATAACCTGGTGGCTGCTCCATAAAGACCTCTTCTTGCAAATAACCATGCAAGAAGGCATTCTTTACATCCATCTGATGTAAAGACCATCGCTTTGATGCAACCATAGCAATGATTGCTCTTACGGTTGCCATCCTTGCAACCGGACTGAATGTTTCTTCATAATCAATGCCATATGTCTGTGCATACCCCTTGACAACTAATCTTGCCTTGTATCTATTCACAGAACCATCTGCATTGTGCTTCACCTTATAAACCCACTTACAACCAATTGCATTCTTGTCTTTAGGCAAAGGCACCAATTCACATGTAGCATTTGCTTCCAAGGTATCCATTTCTTCATCCATGGGTTTCTCCCATTTTTCTTTTCCCATGGCTTGCTCAAAAGAAGTGGGTTCTGGTTCTTTTATCACTTTGACCATATAAGCATAGTGAATGGCTGTAAATCCATCATATTTCATCCTATCCATAGGATACTTAGGTCTGGTAGACCTGTGCAAAATAGGCTCACTTCCAAGTGCTCTCAAAACATCCCTGGCCTTCCTTACTCCAGGTGTAACAACAGAAGGAATACCCAACTCATCATCAATGCTCTGTTCTAAGCCACTGGATTCACCATCCACATAAGAGTGACCTGCATTCACATCAAACATGGGCTGATCTACCTTCTCTTTTCCTTTTCGTGATACCTGCATATACCACTATCTACATTTCTTTGAGGAGATTCTCCTAATCTCAATCTGCCTGTCCATGGCAAAGTATGTGAACCACTACTAGAGGACATTGCAGGTCCACTAATATTTTGTGATTGCTGGTGTGAATTCTATGTAGCATTACCATTTTGTGCATCTACATCATCAATCACATTTACTAGTTTATAGCAGCTGCTCATCTCATCAAAAACAACATCTCTGCTCACTGTAAACTTACGAGTAGAAGGGTTATAGCATCTATACCCTTTCTGCTGTAGAGAATAACCAATAAAGATGCACTTCTCAGCTTTTGGATCCAACTTTGACCTCAACTCATCTGGCACATGAACATAGGCAATGCAACCAAAAATTTTCAAATGAGAAATATCCAGTTTCCTACCAGTATACATCTCCTCTAGCGTCATGCCATGTATTGCTGCAGTGGGAGTCCTGTTCATTATGTAAACTGCTGTAGCAACTGCTTCCACCCAATAATAATCTGGTACATATTTTTCATTTAGCATGGCCCAAGATACCTCTCCAATATGCCTGTTTTTCCTTTCTGCAAGTCTATTTTGTTGTGGGGTATGACTACATGAATATTGTTGCTTTAGCCATGCTATTAGGATGTCAGCAAGTACAAATTAGAGAAGAGGATGTCCCTAAGACATCATTTTGTACTAGGTGTTAATGGTGCAGGAACCTTGCAAACTCATTTGAGAGGTACTCTCCCCCTCCATCTGACCTTAGGCATTTTATTTACAGGCCTGTTTCTTTTTCAACCATAGCTTTAAAAGCTTTGAAATGCCCAAACACTTCACTTTTCTTTTTCATAAAATAAACCCAGACTTTTCTGATATAGTCATCAATAAAAGTGACAAAATAATGATAGCCTCCAATAGATGCAGTTTTAGTAGTCCACACATCAGAGTGGATTAATTCCAATGCTTCTTACTCTCTTGAACATGTCTAGGAAATGGTTTCCTTGCCTGTTTTCCAAATTGATAGGCTTCACATACCTTATGCATTTCTGCAACCTTGAATTTAGGCAATCCTGCAACAATATTTTGGGCCTACATTGATTTAAGTCGTTGTACATTAACATGACCAATGCGTTTATGCTTGTTGAGATATCAAGCTCTACCCCCGATATATCTCCTGGATGACTATCATTTATGTCACCGCCTATGTTAGTTGTACTCGTGGTGTAGTTAGACTACCACGTATGTTTTTGGTTTGGGTTCACATATGAACCACGTATTCTAGGGTTTGACATATAGGGTATTTCCTTCTTCTATTGTGTTGTTGTTGTGTGCAAAAGTGAAGAAAGGCTTCACCCTCCAACCTTGTGTCCTCTCTCTTTTGTGTGTTGTGAAGAAAGCTGCACTTGAGTCTCCTATCTCTCTCCCTTATTCTTTACATGGTATCAGAGCCTTGTTCGTGGTAAGGAGCTCAAGAAAGCAAGCCAAGTTTGTGGTGTCCTGGTAAGAGGACCAGTGTTGCTTTCCTATTTCGAGTTTGGGAGCAAATCTCTGCAGGTAGCACAGCCAGAAGTGCAGGAGTGCACTGTTTCAGATTGAGAGGCCCTTCGCAGTGTGGCGAGAGCGTAGTATATGCTGCGGAGCCCGTTTTGAAGGCGGAAGTTCTTCGCAGGCACTTAGAAAAAGGCCCTGTTTTTCGCTGTCACTGCGCGGCTAGTCGGTGGAAAGGTGCCACAGAAATTGCATCGTATGCCTGTGTGCAGAGATATTGGGAGTTGCAGATTCATGCCTGTTGCCTGTTGATGCAAAATCGTCACTAGGAAGTGACTGTGTGGTGAAATACCACTTTCGTCAGTGTTGCGGATCTGCCCCTGTGAGGCTATTTGCAGAAGTTTTGCTATTTGCCCTTGTGAGGCATTTGCTGTGTTTACAGGTTGCTGTTGCAATTCGTGATTTGTAAAATGTCTGAGAATCTATCTACCATTGTCAGTGAGAAGCTTGACAAGAACAACTTCCAAGCATGGAAGTTTAGGATGACAAACTTCCTTATGGGAAAGGGAGTTTGGGATTACATCAGTGGTGAAACTGCAGAACCAGTTTTGGGTGCTGCTTCCACTCCTGCTGAATTGAAGGCCTTTAAAGAATGGCATGAAAAAGCCAGAAAATGCTTGTATTGGCTGTCTGTTAGCATTTCAAATTCTATGATTGTGCATATACAGGATGTAGAGATGCCTAAGGAGGCATGGGATACATTGGTGAAGCTGTATAGCACAAATACCAAAGCACGAAAGATGCAGCTAAAGCAGGAGTTGCACAATGTGCAAAGGAAAAATCTGAATATAAATGAGTATTCCTTGAAGGTGAAAGGCCTTGCAGATTCTCTTGCCTCCATTGGAGCACCTGTTGATGATGAGGACTTAGTGTCCATGACCTTGAATGGTCTTGGGAAAGATTATGCATAGTTTCGGACATCCATTGGAGTCCGTGAAACATTTCCTGATTTTCAGGAACTTATTGCTGAGTGAAGAGCAAAGGAATGGTGGTTCAGCCACCTCAACTTCTCAAGAGACTACTTTCTACTCGAATACAGGTAGAGGCAAGGGTAGAGGAAGAGGCCGTTTTGGTGGCCATGCAGGAAATCAGAACCAAAAGCAACAACAGGAAAACCAGTCCTATGGAGGAGGACGTGGTAGTTCTAGAGGCAGGGGGAGCCAAAGAGGTCATGGTTCATGGCAAAGGAACCAGCAAGTAAATAGCAGCACAGAATGCTATTATTGTGGAAAGCCTGGACACAAGGAGAATACATGCTATAAAAAGCAGAATGACATCAAAAGTGGGAAGTTGCAGCAAAGCAACTATGCATCATCAAGTGGGCATGGTGACGACAAAAATGAGCACCTTTTTGTGATGCAGCATATGGTTAACTCCATGTCAGGAGATGCTGCAGCTTGCAATGATGTTTGGTATGTTGATTTAGGTGCCTCTAACCACATGACCAGTCATGGTGAGTGGTTTCATGATGTTAGAAATTTGGATAAGCCAGGTTATGTTGAAACAGGTGATGATACTGTGCACCCAATTACGCAGGTTGGTAAAGTGCCATTGGCTATGCAGGATGGCAAAACGAAGTACTTGGCAGATGTACTTCATGTTCCAAAAATCACTAAGAACCTAGTTTCAGTTGGCCAGATGGTTGAGCAAGGTCTGCAGGTTAGATTTAATCCTGATGGATGCTTTGTTGAGGACTTGAAAAATAAGTGCCGCTTGGTTGCAAAAGGCAACAAAAATGGCAGAATGTTCACCTTGGATGTTGATATGCCTGAGGTGAAAGCTGCTATGTTTGCACATGGGAGAGGTGTCATTGCAGATATTGAGATATGGCACAAGCGCATTGGGCACATGAATATACAAAGGCTGAAATCTATGCAAACGAAAAACATTGTTGCAGGTTTGCCTAAATTCAGAGTTGAGGGAATGCAAAAGGTATGTGAAGCATGCCAAATGGGTAAGCAGGCCAGACATGCATTTCCCAAAAATGCTAAGGTGAGCAGAAGACCTTTGGAAGTGATCCATTCAGATGTTTGGACAACCAAAGCTGCTTCTATTGGTGGATGCTATTATTATGTGACGTTTATTGATGACTACACTAGGAAGGTGTGGATTTATTTTATGAAGCACAAAAGTGAAGTGTTCAGCCATTTCAAGGCTTTTAAGGCCATGGTTGAAAAAGAGAAAGGTGTGCATATTAAAGTGCTAAGGTCTGATGGAGGGGGAGAGTACTTTTCAGAAGAATTTTGTGAATATCTGAAAGAACAGGGAATTCAAAGGAAGTACTCATGCAGGTCTACCCCTCAGCAGAATGGGGTTGCAGAAAGGAAGAACAGGCATATTGCAGAAGTAGGATGGGCGATCCTAAATGAGAAAAACATGCCTGATTATTTTTGGGCTGAAGCAGTAGCAACTGCTCTTTATTTTATGAACAGAACCCCCACTGCAGCTGTCCATGGCATGACGCCTGAAGAAATGTATACAGGCCAAAAACCAGATATTTCTCACTTGAAGGTATTTGGTTGCATAGCTTATGTTCATGTTCCCGATGAGAAGAGAACAAAGCTGGATCCAAAGGCAGAAAAATGCATCTTTATTGGATATGCTCTGCACCAGAAAGGGTATCGCTGTTATAACCCTTCCACCCGCAAAATGCAAGTGAGCAGAGATGTTGTTTTTGATGAAATGAGCAGCTGGTATGCACCAACTGTTATGGTAGGAGATGCAGATGCAGGAAATGGGAATGCTGCAATAAATGCAGAGCAGCAATCTCAAGCCTTGAGTGGACCCAGAGAGTCCTCTACTAGTGGATCTAATGCATGGACAGGGAGATTGAGATCTAGTGAATCGTCACATGGCAGTCCTGATAGTGTTGTGCAGGTATCACATAAGGGAAAAGAAAAAGTAGACCATGCTCCAGTGTTTGATGTGTCTGCTGGTAGCTCTCATGTTGATGGAGAGTCAAGTGGCTCTGAAATGAGCCTTGATGAGGAACTTGGGATTCCTTCTGTTGTTACACCTGGTGCAAGGAAAAGCAGGCATGATTTAAAGACTCCTGCAACTGATCCAGCTGTACGGAGGTCCACTCGTATTAAGTATCCAGTTGACAGGCTGAGATATGATGGGTATACAGCACATCACTATGCTTATATGGTCAAGGTTCTAGAGGAGCCAGAGCCCACATGTTTTGAGGATGCAGCAGGGCATAAAAATTGGGAAGCAGCTATGGATGAAGAGATGGCTGCCTTGGATGCAAACCACACTTGGGATTTGATGCCTTTGCCTCATGATAAGAAGGCTATTGGCTGCAAGTAGGTTTACAAAGTAAAGCACAATGCTGATGGGTCTGTTAGCAGGTACAAGGCAAGATTGGTTGCCAAAGGTTTTGCGCAGACATATGGAATTGACTATGAGGAAACTTTCAGCCCAGTTGCAAGGATGGCAACCGTAAGAGCAGTAATTGCTATGGCTGCTGCAAAGGGATGGTCTTTGCATCAGATGGATGTGAAAAATGCCTTCTTGCATGGTGATTTGCAGGAAGAGGTTTATATGATGCAGCCAGAAGATGCAGCCAGAAGGTTATGAGGATAATTCACACCCCGATTTTGTATGCAGGGGTTGCGCAAAGCCTTGTATGAATTAAAACAGGCGCCGAGGGCATGGTCAGACAAGATAGGGCAATATCTTGTCACTATTGGATTTCAGATTTCCAATTCAGATTTTTCACTTTATGTGAAAAGGACAAACAGAGGGATTGTGCTTATAGTCATCTATGTTGATGACTTGATTATTACAGGTGATAGTGATGCAGACATTAATGAAGTGAAGCTGCTGTTGAAGCAGAAATTTGAGATGAAGGATTCGGGAGAGCTGCGTTACTTCTTGGGCATTGAGGTTATTAGATCCCCGAGTGGGATATGGCTGTTGCAAAGGCAATACGGTTTGGACATGCTGTCCAAATATGGGATGACAGGCTGTAAGCCTATCTCTGTTCCATTGGAGCAGAATGTGAAGCTCAATGCAGAGACAGGTGAGCTTCTTGAAGATATTACTATGTACAGGCGCATAGTAGGTAGCTTGATTTACATGACTATAACCAGACCAGATTTGAGCTATGCTGTGGGGCTGGTGAGTCAGTTTATGCAGGCACCGAGGAAGCCACATTTGGATGCGGCTAGGCGCATACTGCGGTATGTGAAGTCCACATTGCATTATGGACTGTTTTATGAAGCTGGGTGTGCATTACAGGTACATGGATACATAGATGCTGACTGGGCTGGTAGTGTCTCAGACAGGAGATCTACTAGTGGTTTTATGTTTTCCCTTGGAAGTGGTGCCATCAGTTGGAGCAGCAAGAAGCAGCCAACAGTTGCCTTGTCGAGCACAGAGGCTGAGTACAGGGGTGCAGCAATGGCTGCATGTGAGGTAGCTTGGTTACGGAAGCTACTTGCAGATATGGGACAGTCAATTCATGCAGCAGTTGTCATTCATTGTGACAACATTAGCAGCATCATGCTTGCTAATAACCCAGTTTATCATGCTAGAACGAAGCACATTGAGGTGCAATATCACTTTGTGAGAGAGAAGGTTCTAGCTGGTGAGATTGATCTTGTCTATGTCAGCACTGAGGAGCAGGTGGCTGATATTTTTACGAAGGCATTGGGTACCGAGAAGCTTCGCAGATTTAGGAGCTTGCTTGGTGTACGTGAGATGGATTTGAGCTTGAGGGGGAGTGTTGAGATATCAAGCTCTACCCCCGATATATCTCCTGGATGACTATCATTTATGTCACCGCCTATGTTAGTTGTACTCGTGGTGTAGTTAGACTACCACGTATGTTTTTGGTTTGGGTTCACATATGAACCACGTATTCTAGGGTTTGACATATAGGGTATTTCCCTCTTCTATTGTATTGTTGTTGTGTGCAAAAGTGAAGAAAGGCTTCACCCTCCAACCTTGTGTCCTCTCTCTTTTGTGTGTTGTGAAGAAAGCTGCACTTGAGTCTCCTATCTCTCTCCCTTATTCTTTACAATGCTAGATATCAATATCTGCAGCTACACCAGTCCCATGTGCAAACATTGATGCACTCAATTCAGGCATGTCCGAATCCAACGTAAACATCCTGCCCTTCTTCTTTCCTTTTGCTATCAAGCGACCGTTATTTTCATATCCTCAACAAAGCATCCATGAGGATTAAATCTGACCTGCAAGCCCTGCTCAACCATTTGACCAACAGAAACTAGGTTCTTGGTGATATTCAAGACATGAAATACATCAGACAGGTATTTCTTTTTCCCATCCTGCATAGACAAAGGAATTTTACCAATCTGCACAATAGGATGTGCAGTATCATCACCAGTCTCCACAAATCCTGGTCTTTCCATTTTCCTTGCATCCTGCATTCATTCTGCATGACCTGTGGTTTGACACACCTGAGTCAACATACCACACATCATTGCTTTCTTCTGCACTTGTCACAGAATTGGTCATGTGCTGTACCATAAACAGATGCTCATTTCTGTCATCACCCTGTCTACTAGAAGATGCATAATTCCCTTGCTACAATTTTCCATTCATGATGTCATTTTGCTTTTTATAGCAGTCTTTAGCCATATGACCCATTTTACCATAGTAGTAGCATTCAACATTGCTGTTTGCATTTTGGCCTCTCTGCCATCCACCACGACCTCTTTGGCTCCCCCTGCCTCTAGAGTTACCACGTCCTCCTCCATAGGACTAGTTTTCTTGAGTTTGGTGCATATTCTGATTTCTACCACGGCCTCCAGATCGGCCTGCTCTACCGCTGCCTCTACCTCTTCTAGCATTTGAGTAGAAGACAGTTTCTTTTAAAGTTCCTCCTGAAGAAGATGCACCACCATTTCTCTGCTCTTCAAAAATTAGAAGATCAAACAACTCCTCAAAATCAGGAAATTTTTCACGGACGGCAATGGATGTTCGGAACTGTGCATAATCCTTTCCTAGACCATTCAAGGTCACATAAACTAAATCATCATCTTCCACTGGCGACCCAATGGAAGTAAATGCATCTGCAATTTTCTTCACCTTCATGTGGTAGTCATTGATGCTCATATTTTCTCTCTACACATTGTGCAACTTTTGCTTGAGCTGCATTTTCCTAGCTTGCGTATTTGTGCTATACATTTTTGCCAAAGTATCCCATGCCTCCTTTGGCATACTTGCATCCTGAATATGCACAATCATAGAATCTGAAATACTGATAGATAGCCAATACATAACTTTTCTGGCTCTCTCATGCCATCTTTTAAATGCCTGCATTTCTTGTTGATTGCGAACATTAGGAAGAACTGGTTCTTCTTCATTTCCTATAATGAACTCCCAATAGCCTTTTCCCATAAGGAAATTCATCATTCTAAACTTCCATGCTTGGAAGTTGTTCTTGTCAAGCTTTTCACTGACAATCTATGAAAGAGAATCAGACGCAGAACACTGCAAAATATTCTGCCACTGCAAAAAACACAGCTTCTACCTTTCAAGGGCAAATCTGCAAAACTGACGAAAGTGGTATTTGACCACACAGTCACTTCCTAGTGACGATTTTGCATGAACAGGCAATAAGGATGATTCTGTAACTCCTAATATCTCTGTGCACAGGCATACGATGCAATTTCTATGGCAACTTTTCAGCGACCTGCAAAGCAGTGGTCGCACAGCAAAAAGAGGGCCTTTTTCTCAGTGCTTGCGAAGAACTTCCGCCTCCAAAATGGGCTACGAAACGGGCCCTGAAATGGCCTCGAATCAGGCGGCATATAATGCCCTCTCGCCACACCGTGAAGGGCGTCTCAATCTGAGACAATGCACTCTTGCACTTTCTGACTATGCTACCTGCAGAGATTTGCTCCCAAACTCGAAAAAGGAAAGCAACACTGGTCCTCTTACTAGGACACCGCAAACTTGGTTTGCTTTCTTGAGCTCCTTACCACGAACCAGGCTCTGATACCATGTGAAGATAGTGGGAGAGAAGGAAGGAGTCTCACTTGCGGCTTTCTCACATACACAATGGGGGAATACACACAAAGGTGGAGGCTAAAAACAGTTTTCTTCTTCTTAGTTGTGAACGCCAAAAGAACTCTAGTACAAAGAAATAGAAGAACCCTATATGTGGGTCTCAAACCAAACTCAGCTAACTAAGGTGGCATACTAACTGAGCCACGAACTAGAGTACATAAGGATAGCTGTCATCTAGCTATTATTCATGGGCGGTGTACCAACCGCATCTGCAGCTAACAAGTCGGTGACATAAATGCACAACGGTCACCCTGGCATATCACGAGTGGAGCTCGATATCTCAACAGAAAGCACCCAAATCCAAACTTTGACAAAATAGTTGATACTATACAATTTTTAATCTCTGTAATGCTTTCAACTAACATAGATTCAAGACAACATTAGGGGAGAAATGGGGTCTCAAAAGGGCCTCCAATTAGTGTTTCCTAATTTCAAGGGATTAGAGAGTGATTTGAGGTGTACCAATGAGAGTGCTAGAAGGTATGGGGCAATGGTATGTTGAGGTGGAGGGTGGGCAGGCCTACAGAGAGCCCCTATTGGTTGCTCCCCTTACACTAGGGACCACCCAAACCATCCCCCCCCTTTTAACCCATGTTTGACCCTCCTACCAGGTGCACCTCCCCCACATGAGCCCAAAACTGCCTTCAATGGGATGGTAGGGCCCTTTTGGTGAATTTTCCTTCTCCCCTCCCTCTTTCTAGCACCTCTGCCCCCCACTGTTCTGGTCCAGCCTGCCAAATCACTCCATTTGACCCAAATCTCATGCATTTTCCCTCTTCCCCCTCTTTCTTTGCTCCCTCCTGCTCTAGCCTGCTTGCTACAGCTCCTCTCTCTCTCTCTCTCTCTCTCTCTCTCTCTCTCTCTCTCTCTCTCTCTCTCTCTCTCTTCTCTCTCTCTCTCTCTCTCTCCCCTTTCCCTCTCCTATTCCTCTTGTTGAGATATTGAGCTCCACTCGTGACATGCTAGGGTGACCATTGTGCATTTATGTCACCGACTTGTTAGCTGCAGATGTGTTTGGTACACCACCCATGAATAATAGCTGGATGACAACTATCTTTATGTACTCTAGTTAGTGACTCAGTTAGTATGCCACCTTAGTTAGCTGAGTTTGGTTTGAGACCCACATATAGGGTTCACCTATTCTTTTGTACTTAGAGTTCTTTTGGCTTTCACAACTAAGAAGAGGAAAACTATTTTCAGCCTCCACCTTTGTGTATATTCCCCCATTGTGTATGTGAGAAAGCTGCAAGTGAGACTCCTTCCTTGTCTCCCACTCTCTTCACATGGTATCAGAGCTCGGTTCACGGTAAGGAGCTCAAGAAAGCAAACCAAGTTCGTGGTGTCCTAGTAAGAGGATCAGTGTTGCTTTTCTTTTTTTTTGAGTTTGGGAGCAAATCACTATAGGTAGCATAGCTAGAAAGTGCAAGAGTGCACTGTTTCAGATTGGGACGCCCTTCGCGGTGTGGCAAAATGGTAGTATATGCTACGGGAGATTATAGAAATTATCCCAAAAAAGTTATCATAGAAATTACATCGTATGCCTGTGCGTAGAGATATTGGGAGTGACATAATCATTATTATTGCCTGTTGATGCATAATCATCACTAGGAAGTGACTATGTGGTCAAATACCACTCTCGTCAGTTTTGCAGATTTGCCCTTGTGAGGCAAAAGTTTTGTTTTTTTGCAGTGACAGAATAATTTGCAGTGTTCTATAATGGTGTCTGCTGCTCTTTCACAGATTCTCACTGAAAAGATTGACAAGAACAGCTTCCAAGCATGGAATTTTAGAATGATGAATTTCCTTAAAGGAAAAGGCTATTGGGAGTTCATTACTGGAGCTGCATTTATTCCTAATGTTCCCAATTAACAGGAGTTGCAGGCATTTAAAGGCTAGCATGAGAGCCAGAAAAGTTATGTACTGGCTGTCTATTAGTATTTTAGATTCTATGATTGTGCATATTCAAGATGCAAGCACGCCGAAGGAGGCATGGGATACTTTTACAAAAATGTATAGCATAAATATGCAAGCCAGGCAAATGCAGCTCAAGCAGGAGTTGCATAATGTGTAGAGAGAAAATATGAGCATCAATGACTACTACGTGAAGGTGAAGAAGATTGCAGATGCACTTGCTTCTATTGGGTCGCCCGTGGAAGATGATGATTTAGTTTCTGTGACCTTGAATGGTCTAGGAAAGGATTATGCACAATTTTAGACATCCATTGCCGTCTGTGAGAATTTTCTTGATTTTGAGGAGTTGATTGCTCTTCTAATTTCTGAAGAGCAGAGAAATGGTGGTGCATCTTCTACGGGAGGAACTTCAAAAGAAGTTTTCTTTTACTCAAATGCTAGAAGAGGTAGAGGAAGAGGTAGAGCAAGCCAATTTCAAGGCCATGGCAGAAATCAGAATATGCAACAAATTCAAGAAAACCAGTCCTATGGAGGAGGACGTGGTAACTTTAGAGGCAAGGGGAGCCGAAGATGTCGTGGTGGATGGTAGAGAGGCCAAAATGCAAACAGTAGTGTTGAATTCTACTACTGTGGTAAAATGGGTCATATGGTTAAAGACTGCTATAAAAAGAAGAATGACATCATGACTGGAAAATTGCAGCAAGGCAATTATGCATCCTCTAGTAGATAGGGAGATGACAGAAATAAGCATCTGTTTATGTTGCAGCACGTGACCAATTCTGTGACACATGCAAAAGAAAGCAATGATGTGTGGTGTGTTGACTCGGGTGCATCAAACCACATGACAGGTCATGTAGAATGAATGCAGGATGCAAGGAAAATGAAAAGACCAGGATTTGTGAAGACTAGTGATGATACTGCACATCCTATTGTGCAGATTGGTAAAATTCCTTTGTCTATGCAGGATGGAAAAAAGAAATACCTGTCTGATTATTTCATGTCCCAAATATCACCTGCAAGAACCTGGTTTCTATTGGTCAAATGGTTGAGCAAGGCTTGCAGATCAGATTTAATCCTCATGGATGCTTTATTGAGGATATGAAAAATAAAGGTTGCTTCATAGCAAAAGGGAAGAAGAAGGGCAGGATGTTTACATTGGATGCAGACATGCCTAAATTGAGTGCAGCAATGTTTGCACATGGGACTGGTGTAGTTGCAGATATTGATATCTGGCATAAATGCATTGGTCATGTTAATGTACAGTGACTTAAATTAATGCAAAGTTCAAGGTTGCAGAAATGCATAAGGTATGTGAAGCCTGTCAATTTGGAAAACAGGCAAGGAAACCATTTCCTAAACATGTTCAAGAGAGTAAGAGGCCATTGGAATTAATCCACTCTGATGTGTGGACTACTAAAGCTGCATCTATTGGAGGATGTCATTATTTTGTCACTTTTATTGATGACTACAGCAGAAAAGTTTGGGTGTATTTTATGAAAAAGAAAAGTGAAGTGATTGGGCATTTCAAAGCTTTTAAAGCTATGATTGAAAAAGAAACAGGCCTGCAAATAAAATGCCTAAGGTCAGATGGAGGGGGAGAGTACCTCTCAAATGATTTTGCAAGTTTCTTGCAGGAGCATGGCATAAAGCAGCAAGCTGCATGCAGTCATACCCAACAGCAAAGTGGACTTGCAGAAAGGAAAAACATACATATTGGAGAGGTATCTCGTGCCATGCTCAACCAAAAAGACGTGCCAGATTATTATTGGGTTGAAGCAGTTGCTACAGTAGTTTACATAATGAACAGGACTCCCACTGCAGCAATACATGGCATGACGCCAGAGGAGAGGTATACTGGTAGGAAACTAGATATTTCTCATTTGAAAGTTTTTGATTGCATTTCCTATGTTCATGTGCCAGATGAGTTGAGTTGGATCTAAAAGTTGAGAAGTGCATCTTTATTGCTTATTCTCTGTAGCAGAAAGGGTATAGATGCTATAATCCTTCTACTTGTAAGTTTACAGTGAGCAAAGATGTTGTTTTTTATGAGATGAGCAGGTGATATAAACCAGTAAATGTGATTGATGATGTGGATGCACAAAATGGTAATGCTGCATAGAATTCATAGCAGGAATCACAAAATATTAGTGGATCTGTAGTGTCCTCTAGCAGTGGTTCACATACTTCGCTATGGATAGGCAGATTGAGATCAAGAGAATCTCCTCAAAGCAATGCAGATAGTGGTATGCAAGTATCACAAAAAGGAAAAGAGAAAGTAGGCCAGCCCATGGTTGATGTGAATGCAGGTCACTCTTATGTGGATGGTGAATCCAGTGGCTCAGAACAGAGCCTTGATGATGAGTTCGGTACTCCTTCTATTGTTACACCTGGAGTAAGGAAGACAAGGGATGTTTTGAGAGCACTTGGTAGTGAGCCTATTGTGCGCAGGTCTACCAGAGCTAGGTATCCTATGGATAAGTGCATTCACTATGCCTATATGGTCAACGTGATACATGAACCAGAACCCACTTCTTTTGAGCAAGCCATGGGAAAAGAAAAATGGGAGAAAGCCATGGATGAACAAATGAATGCCTTGGAAGCAAATGCTACATGGGAATTGGTGCCTTTGCATAAAGACAAGAATGCAATTGGCTGCAAGTGGGTTTATAAGGTGAAGCACAATGCAGATGGTTCTGTGAATAGATATAAGGCAAGATTAGTTGTCAAGGGGTATGCATAGACATATGGCATTGATTATGAAGAAAGATTCAGTCCGGTTGCAAAAATGGCAATCGTAAGAGTAGTCATTGCTATGGCTACATCAGAGGGATGGTCTTTACATCTAATGGATGTAAAGAATGCCTTCTTGCATGGTGATTTGCAAGAAGAGGTCTATATGGAGCAGCCACCAGGTTATGTTCATGCTGTTCATCCTGAGTTTGTTTGCAGGTTGAAGAAAGCCTTGTATGGCTTGAAGCAAGCACCTAGAGCATGGTCTAACAAGATAGGACAGTATCTTGTCACTATTGGCTTTCAGATTTCCAAGGAAGATTTCTCACTTTATGTGAGAAAAACACAGAAAGGCATTATGCTGCTTGTCATTTATGTTGATGATTTGATCATCACAGGTGATAGTGATGAAGATATCCTTCATGTGAAAATGCTATTGAAGCAAAAGTTTGAGATGAAGGATTTGGGAGAGCTGCGTTACTTCTTGGGCATTGAGGTGATTAGATCCACAAGTGGGATATGGCTTTTGCAGAGGCAATATGGATTGGACATGCTGTCCAAATATGGGATGGTAGGCTCTAAGCCTATTTGAGTTCCTTTGGAGTAGAATGTGAAGTTGAACGTAGATGCAGGTAAGCTTCTGGAAGACCATACTATGTACAGACGCATAGTAGGAAGTTTGATTTATATGACTATTACCAGGCCAGATTTGAGCTATGCTGTTGGGTTAGTAAGTCAATTTATGCAGGCTCCAAGGAAACCACATTTGGATGCGGCTAGATGCACACTGAGGTATGTGAAGTCCACATTGCAGTATGGACTATTTTATGAGACTGGGGTTCAGATACAGTTGCATGGATACACATATGCTGATTGGGCTAGTACTATTTCTGATAGACGATCTACCAATGGATATGTATTCTCTTTTGGGAGTGCTCAAGTCTCTTGGAGCAGCAAGAAACAGCCTACAGTTTCCTTGTCGAGCATAGAGATTGAGTACAGGGGTGCAGCAATGGCTGCATGTGAGGCAGCTTGGTTGCATAAGCTACTTTATGATATGCATCAATCTAAAGATGGGCCAGTTGTCATTTATTGTGACAACATGAACAGTATACACTTGGCAAATAACCCAGTCTATCATGCTAGAACAAAGCACATTGAGGTGCATTATCACTATGTGTGGGAGAAGGTTCTAGTAGGTTTTATTGATCTAGTTTATGTCAGCACAGAGGATCAGGTAGCTGACATATTCACGAATGCATTGGGTGCAGAGAATCTACGCAAGTTCAGAGACCTGCTTGGTGTGCAGGAATTGGGATTGAGCTCGAGGGGTAGTGTTGAGATATCGAGCTCCACTCATGATATGCCAGGGTGACCGTTGTGCATTTATGTCACCGACTTGTTAGCTGCAAATGCGGTTGGTACACCGCCCATGAATAATAGCTGGATGACAGCTATCTTTATGTACTCTAGTTAGTGGCTCAATTAGTATGCCACCTTAGTTAGCTGAGTTTGGTTTGAGACCCACATATAGGGTTCACCTATTCTTTTGTACTTAGAGTTCTTTTGGCTTTCAAGACTAAGAAGAGGAAAACTATTTTTAGCCTTTACCTTTGTGTATATTCCCCCATTGCATATGTGAGAAAGTTGCAAGTGAGACTCCTTCTTTCACTCCCACTCTCTTCACACCTTTGTTGGAGCTACTCTGTCCCTCTCGTTCTCCCTCTCATGTGCCTCTATTGCTTTTGCTCTGTCCCTCTCCTTCTCCCTCTTTTGTGCCTCTGTTGGAGCTGCTCTGTCCCTCTTCTTCCTCCTCTCTTGTGCCTTTGTTGCTGCTGCTCTGTCCCTCTCCTTCTCCCTCTTTTGTGCCTCTGTTGGAGCTACATTGTCTTGTGTAGGAGTCCCATTCTTGCTGGTGCAACCTTTGCAAGCATGGTGAGGAGCAAGGCTACAAGACCACGGAATGTTGTGACCTCTTGTGTCTTCCACAACACCAGAAATGCATTGGATGAGTGGATCCCTTGCACCTACAGCTTAAATGACTGGATAGTGGATGAAAGGATTGGCCAAAGGTCCACATAAGCTTCCCAAGAGTAAGAGAGGTGACATCTTGCATGAGTGGAAGGGGCGCATCTTGAATTTCAAGTTTGGGAAGAAAGGATGGCTCGCAAAAGTGCAAGATGTTCACATGGGAAAAGATATGCAGCTTTCTCCATCATTCAATCAATCTAGGATACCATCACACTATAAGCCTTTCTATCTATGTACCTTTTTTACCTATAATTTTAATGAGTCCATTTGGAAATTTTGTGTTTGGTTTCTAAGAGCTCTTATTCATGGTGGAAAATGTTTTCCCTTTGAACTTCAAGGAGTGGGAACCAATTGAATCATTCATAGGCAAGTTCACTGTGATTCATTAGGATTTAGGTAAGCAAATGCATGCCAGGGAGAAGTTGGCCTCCTTGCGCATGAAGAATGTGTATTGGTATAATGCAACATACATCACTCCAATGACATCATCAAGCTATGGCCATCTGCAAACCATTGCACCACCACAACTTCAAGACATGGATTGCAGCAATGTGGACTCAAGGACATTGCAATCGTACAAGGACAAGATTGCAAAGGATGTGGGCATGGCCATGAAGTTTACATTTGGATCCAAATGGGCAAGGTTATCTTGGTTTATTCCTCTACACATTTTTAGTTCTTTATTTCAGAATATACATATGCATAGAACAAAAACTATGTGGTCTTGCAAGTGTGTAGATGAAAATGCTCTTGAAGATTTACTTGGGATGAATTGGGGAACTAGGTCAGGTGACCAAA
This sequence comes from Dipteris shenzhenensis, assembly GCF_047967505.1. Classification (NCBI taxonomy): domain Eukaryota; kingdom Viridiplantae; phylum Streptophyta; class Polypodiopsida; order Gleicheniales; family Dipteridaceae; genus Dipteris; species Dipteris shenzhenensis. Next base: position 35,741,605 of record NC_141602.1, read on the forward strand.
AGGGTGATGTGTTTCAATGTCATGCATGTAAAGACAATGTGGTTATTAGATACCATTTGTCATGACAAATGTTGTATTTAGCTTTTCAGTATAGGCGCTGGAAGAAAACAAATGGCCGGTGGCTTCCCCTAGACTCTAATGATGAAGACAATATGGGGGTAAGTTTGTCTATTGATGTTGAAGAGGAGATGTCAAGAATGTGAATGTCGCATCGCAATGGACTCTAAGGGATGTGTGAGAACACCTATTGGTCATGGAGGACGGCATGTCAGAGTCCTTCTACTTTACCTTAAATGGTGGTAAGATCAACTGCCGTGTGGAGAAGTGCATGCATAATGCCAATTTCATTCCTCTTGCAACTTTGAAGATTGCTAACAATGTGTTTGACTAGTGCAGCATTTAATTTTGTGTCTATCAAAGCCTAGTTATTGCTTCAAAAGATGATGGACAATTAAATTAAAATGTTATTTCTTTTAATGTTTTCTCCTTTCAATTCATGGTAAATGTTTTTCAAAAAATTTGGGGATTTTATGATTAATTTTATTTTTTAGGGTTTTGATATATATTAAGGGGTAAGAGCCCTTTTTACATCACATTCTCACTTTCACATTTATAGAGCCATAGAAACTCCTATCCTCAAAAGTTACTCCCTCCATCAGCTATTTCCCATGGATTCAGCTAGAACTGCCTTCCATGACCTCATCTCACGAACTGCATTTGCAGATCATTAGGAAGAGCTATTTTTAGTATTTGATAGGACTTTAGATGTCCTAGGCACATATATGCGAGCCAAGGATGACTTCTCAGAACTCATCCTTTACATGCAAGATAATTTCTCAAATTTTGCTTATACACTTGACCACTCTTCAAAGAGATGGGTTCCCATAGATTAGATAAAGTATATGTTTGTAGAGGAACCCAAGATTGTAAAGTGCTTGGCCTACTTTTATGACAACCTTACAAGGAAGGGTTTAGGATAGTCGAAGTTCAAGACATCCTAGACATGGGGATCACAGGAAATATAGGCACCAAATTCCTTTCATCATCTTCCTTCTCCAAGAAGGAAATTTAGAGGAAGAAGCCTCATCGTCTAGCACCCCCTCTCATAGAACAGCTAATTTGGTCAACTAGACTTGGACATGTACATGGAAGAGAGTCTTGATGATGCAACAGAGGAGATGGAAGCAGCTCAAGCATTGAGCCTACTTCAAGAGCCCCTAGTAGAGCAAGAATCTGCATCGAAGACCATTGACCCAGACTCAGAATTATGGTCCTTGTCCCCCCTCATCATCGATGGAGAAGAGTACGTATTCCTCCATGACATAGAGGTTCTTTTTGGACTATGAGAGGATGAGGCTTATCGCGGTTTGATGGTGACACAAGTGTCAAAGATCCTAGGGTTTTAAGTTCTAAAGACCAGACAATGGAGGAGTTTCTCTTGACGACATTGGTTTCAATGAGGAATGCAGACATGTCCATATACGATGCACAACACTCTCATGCAGAAGCTTCCACCTCCAACACAGGTTAGGAGAAAGCGTCCACCTCCCAAATGGAACATCACACAGCACCTTGTGCCATCAACATTGCAAATGAGGAAGTGATAGAAGCTGACGACGCTGTAGTGGTAAGTTCAAACAATATTTTTTATTTTGATGTTCTTTCACAGTATAATTTGTTTTGTCAGTCTTCTAATGTTTGTTGAATTGTTGTATGATGTGTTTGAGCTTGATGAATTCTCATCTCAACAAGGTAATGTTCGCAGTGCATTTGGGCGAGATCATTCTTTGGTTCATGACCTTGGCAAAGTCGCAGAGCATATCGTGGTCTTTCATAGCAAATTTCTCCTCGAGGTCCTTCAGAGCCGTTGAAGTGCAAGGCATTGTCGTGTGCTATTAGATACTCCAACATTACATGGAATTTCGACAAAGTCATTTTGGTACAGCTGAGGACATGCAGCTTCTCACCAAATGTTACATGGGCTCCATTTGTAGAGAGTGTAATGGAAACTTCTCTCCTTTGCATCATGTCTCTTCTTGATTTTACATTAATCTCTTTACAAATAATGTTTCAATAGACTTTGTTTCAACTGTAAATGTTAGATATGCTCAATGCCCCACCCTCCTGGTAACCACTAGTGCTCAATGCCCCACCCTCCTGGTAACCACTAGTGGTCTAAGGTGCTCAAGTTGTAAGGCCCCCATATGAGGAGCAGCCATGTGTGAGCCTGGGACACTAGATGGATCCTGACTTGCATGTCAGATGAGGTCTATCAATGAGACCGTTGATGGTAGAAAGGTGATTGTGTGGGAGCCCCTTATGTTGGAGAAGTGAAAGGAAAGCATGGAGCTGAACACAAAACAAGAGAATGCTTATCGAATGAAGAAGGGTGAGGTCCATATGTAGGCACCTCTACATGAGCCACCAAGCTCCACAATCATCTCCTTAATCAGCTCCTAGAATCTCTCAATCAGCCTATGTGGCATCTACCACCACCTAACAGTGCTTATGGACACCTAACTGTGCCTCTAGCACACACACATAGAACCCCAAGGTGTGCCTAGGGTATACACTTTGAGATATCCCAACAAACCCCCCCTCAAGGGAATGCCTCAGGCTATGTCAAAGATACATCTAGTCACATAGTGTCTCAATCCATCTCATGGTGGTCAAGGATAAATCTATGGCTATGATCTCATGCTAGCAAGGGTTCCCAAGGGTGTGAAGTCAAACAAAGAGATACATAAGACTCCCCCCAATGGTTATCTCCCCTGCATGTACATGCACACAATGTCTGTAGGAGGTACCATGGAGCTAAACACATACACATGGCCTACATCATATGGTCAAAAAAGGTATTTACAAAGAACACAATAGTTTATTCCATTCATTTTGGAGGACTATCCAGGCAGAGTACCTTGAGTCAACATAAAAGAGAGATATGGAGCATATGTGGAGCCGATTCAAAAAGCATAATCATCATAGGAGGCATCATCTTGTGGAAGCACATCAACCGAAAGTAAATTGGTAGTTTCTGGTTTTGTAGTTGCTTCCTTCTTGGCAACCATTATCTTGGCAATCTGCAACAAGGAAGCCATGTTGGCATTCTCTTCCATTGTAGCATAACAAAACATTGCTTCATGATTTGGCTTTCCACATATTTTGCATAAGCAAACCATGAGAGGGTCTAACCCAAGAATTGGGCAATGTCTACTCTCTTACAAGGCTAGAAAAAACTAAAAAGCTTCAAAGTACAAGCATTTGGTGTAGAAAAGACTTGTAACCAAATTCCATAATAAAAATCATAGTGGAAATGATAATTCAACTTGCATGCTTCATAGAGGTGGCTAAATGAAAGTATTCCGAGCAAATCTAGGTATAGAAACCTAAAAGAAAGTTGTAGCCACAATTGTATTGATGCTATTCAACACTTTAAAATATCAGAAATGCCAAACTAGCATCTAATGTAGCACCAAATTCTTAATACTATCAAAACTATCCAAAATAGAGGCCTAATCTTGGAGGGCTTGTATCTCACTCATCAAGACAAAGAAAAGAGGGCTTTTTAGGTAGAAATAAAGCTGGTATACTAGAGAAGAGCCACTGAAGAGGAAAGTCAAAATGCGGCATCACATCACCATAGCCAAGAGCTTGATTATCGACTGGTTTTTTTGCGTTTGCTCCCTCCTTGGTGGACCATTTCACTTCAAATTTGGATAGGGCTAGCTCATGTTGTTGTGCAAGTGTGGCTCAGAGGAATTTTGAAATGGTTGCTCCAACAAGTCATATTGCACAAAATGGCGTCAGAAAGAAAGCAGCTGTTGCACAGGTCTGAGGGCACCATTCCCTAATTGCTCTGACGTGGGAAGTCACCTATATCAAGGGTCTCTCCAGCCAGAAGGACTCTAGAAGAGGTTGCCTATAGGAGAAGAATTTAGCCTTCCAAGTGGTGGAAGGTGGGGAAGAAGAAGAAGAAGATGATGACATGGCATAAATGGGCTCAAGGAAAATCATAACGCTCTGATACCATGTTGGAGAAGTGAAAGGAAAGCATGGAGCTGAACACAAAACAAGAGAATGCTTATCAAATGAAGAAGGGGGAGGTCCATATGTAGGCACCTCTACATGAGCCACCAAGCTCCACAATCATCTCCTCAATCAGCTCCTAGAATCTCTCAATCAGCCTATGTGGCATCTACCACCACCTAATAGTGCTTATGGGCACCTAACTGTGCCTCTAGCACACACACATAGAATGCCAAGGTGTGCCTGGGGCATACACCTTGAGATATCCCAACACCTTATTTTTGCTGGGGCTTGGGGGCTAGCTAGCCCCCCTGGTGGGGGTTCGGAGGCAAGAGCCCTCGAGGCAATGATATAGGGAATATTCCTTTAATATTCCCTGGATGACTAGTTGGTTCCACCGACTAGGTTGACTGGTCAGCTTCACCAACTAGGTTGACTGGTCAGTTCCATCGACTATGTTGATCTGACTACCGCCCTCATAGCTATAAAGAGGTGACCTCCCCAATCCATTGTACCAGATCAGATCTTCCAGCAGAGATCTTCGAGCTAGTAGCTCTTCACCTAGTATCTGTCTAGATCACCATCTAAGCTCCACTGTGGAAGCGCACGGGTGGATAGAGCCATCATCTGTACTACATCAGTATTGAAGGAAAATTTTGTTCATCTCCAGTTTGCTGTGTACTCTCTATTCTTTGTTCAGTTTCTATTCCACTGCATCGTGTAATTTAACAATAAAAGTGAGATGAATTATATGTGTTTTCAATGCAGGCAGAAAATATACATGAGAATGCAAGAAGCAATGATTTGGCAATTGAACATGCTAGATTGGGATGCTGTTTGGGAGGAATATCCAAAGAGCATCAGGATGGAGAGCTTGGCTCCATATTTCAATGTATTCAAAAGCATGGTATGTCAAATTTGGTATACATATGTTAATGGAAATTTTCTTTGGAATTCTAGATTTCCAAAACATTTCTACCACTGGAGAATGCCAGTGGTGCCAATCTCTTATTAGGCCCTAGAAAATGGCACTCAGAAGCCTAAACTCTCATGTGCATTCTTCTATGTTCCACGGGTGGAGAATGGTAGTGGTACCATCCTCCAAAAAGCCATTTTCTAGTCCCATCTGATCAATGTGTAGGGTAGATCATGTGAAGAAGTGCCACTTTCAGTATGCCATTCGATACCATTACGTCAATCTCCATGTGAGCTTATGCAGATTGTGGCCTTGGATTTCTTCTTAAACTCTCCTATGTAGTGATCATATGGCACAAGTGCCAATCTACATGTGAGTTTGTGGAGATTGCCACCAGTGGATAATGGTAGTGGTGCCAATCTCAAGCTAAAACCTAGAAAGTAGCATTGTGAACCCTAAACTTACATGTAGATTAGCACTTGTGCCATTCTCCTAGTGCCAATATGATCAATGGAATGCCACTACCCTATTGTCATGTGATCACTACACATTGGTTGACTTGCAAGAAATGTAAAATTCATCTTTGAAATTCCATTCTCTCAGTGATATTTGATCACCAAGAAAAGCGATGTTGAGGGATCAAGCTCTCAAGTGTCTCTGACACATTGAAAGAGAAGGCTAGAGAGACCGATGAGGAGGAAACAACACATGAGAAGGAAGTAATGTCATATGGAACAACAAACATTGGGGATAAACTAGATGAAGAAGCAGAAAATATAGAGACAACTTTAGGAGGAAAACAAGGAGGTACAAGAACAGTCATTGATGGAATAGGTAGTGGAGGTGATGCAACATGGAGTGGTGAGACACATGTAACAAGACATGGTGAGAAGTCATCTGAAGCAACTATCATACTGTATAAGAAAATCTAGCCAAAATGTTGACTTTAAGGCACTACAAAAGAAATTCAAAAGGAAGGACACAAGTATGATAGGCTTGATGGAGTATGCAGAGTACTTCCCATTTGGTTTGAAGTTTGAGGTTTTGATCCCAGTGATGAATTGATTTAGAGAACCAAGCCAATATGTGTACAAGAAATTGACCCTTAACTATGTCAATGACTTGGTCAATAGTTTTGCAATAAATGCACGACCTCCTACAACATGTGCATATCTTATGCCTTACGATACATGCACAAATACTCCTATGTGCAAGAAAGAGATGAAGGTGGAAAAGTTAAAGGAGTATAATTATTGGATTCCCACAGGTAAGCATTTGATTTATGCTACAAGGATGTTTATAAGTAAAGCACATGAAGAAGCCTTGAACCAACAAAGAGGTTTCTATACACGGAGGAAGGCGAGAATTGTTGTCAATGCGCGAGTTGAAGCAAGTTCTAAGATATCATCAATGGCCAACATGAAGGCACATACCATTTTGAAAAATTAACCATATATTGATATCTTGCAACAACTAAGGGCGTAGTGGGTTGCATTTGGATGACCAAAAAAACCAGCCCAAGGCCTTGTCAAAGGGCATAAAGATCGACAAAGTTGGGATGTGAGTAATATATTTTTTTTCTATGCATTATTTATTTCAAGAATGTTTATGGATTTGTAAAAGAAATGATAGTAGTGTCAATTCCCAAGCAATGTTTTTAACATGGTAATGGGAGGATGGCACTAGTGCCATTCTTATCTCTATTACATGATTTGGATTAGAAGAATGTCTAAGATGATTTTGGTTTTGTTTCAAAAGATTGTAGGAGTCGGAAGCATGTCAATGGGCATGAAATTTTCTACCAAGGACACACACATGGTCAGATACAATGATTACATCTACGAACGATGGATTGGAATTTTGACCTTGGTGAAGCAGATTGAGGGGTCTAAATCCCACAATAGCATATATGAGGTGTCTACTAGGATTGGAAGATGATGATGTATGTGCAGTTCAAGCAGAGATTGAGTCTAAAGAAATTGTCTTGGTCAAGTCAAGCAAAGACACGTACTCCATTGAAATGTCTCAACGAGCGATGACGATTAAGCATGATAGAGCAGTAAAAGAAGTGCCCATCAAGGAGTTCAACTTACAACACCCTTCGCCCCAACATCAAACATGGGATGCCCTTGCAACTTACTTCAAAATTAATTCAATTATTTATCAAAGCTTCAAGGGTTCATGTGAGTCATGGGTCAGAGAGAAGCTGCAAGTTGGCAAGTCCACACCTGATTTGCCAAAAGCCACATCAATCTATGTTGACTGGGTGATTAGTTCAATAGAGGGTAACAAGTCTACATCGCAGTCTTGTTTTCCTTTAACACATTAGAAAATAAGGGAACTCATTTTGGGGCCCTCTAAGAAATTTAGTATTTACCTATTTTTATTGCTCTCAAAATATGGGAAATTCCATAAGATAGAGATACTTATTGCAAAAATGTCAGTCTAGTACTCGAGCTTCACATTAAATGCATATGTAAGATCCTTGATTTTCTATGGAGAATTTGATGATTCTGACATCACTAGCACATCTGGAGCACGCCAAAATCCCCTAATCGACCCTATAAACACCGAAACCGATGCCAGAGGCTCAAAAAAGAGCAAAATTTCCTAGAATGGGGGATTTGCACTAAAACGGGATTGCCATGGCTAGTTGGTACTAGACCAACTGGCCAAATCACATTTTAGTGCAAATCCCCCACTCCGAGCATTTTTGCCCTTTTGTGGGCCTCTTTGGGCATTGGGTTTCGGTGTCTATAGGGTTGATTAGGGGATTTTGGCCTGCTCTGGACATGCTGGCAATGTTAGAATCATCAAATTCTGCACAAAAAATCATCTTTTGAAGATCACGCATGTCAGACATAATAAAAGAAAAAGATTTTGAATATGGCTTATTTTATCTTTTTACATGGTTTTTGGCATTTTTCCAACGTTACATTGGACCTCTTCTGATTGGCCAAGAGCCTATATTTATAAACCCTAAAAGGCCCCAAAATGAGCTCCCTTTTTTCCTAATGGTTATTCAGGTTAACATGGAGATGGAGGGAGATAACTTTCTAATATGTCACTCCAAGGGACATCTTCCAATCATCTTGTGTGTGCTTGACACTTTAGAGGGATCTGCCAAAGGCATGTGTTGGGATAAGGATGCCTTCAAGAAGTTGCTCTATGGTTTGATGGAGACCATTGCCACTATATCACAGTATGTATTGCTATCATTTTTGACAATGACAGACATGGTAAATCTCAAGGAAGCAATGGTAGAGGCTTGATTTTGGCATAGAAGGTTTGTGGGTGTTATCCATGAATCAAAGAGTGCACATAAGGGTTTGTCTCAGACCTTTTGCTTTTTGTCATTTGTAAGCTCACATGATGGATTTGATGGATTTGAGCACCTATTAGAAAACACAAGGCCATACACAATAATTGAGGACAATATTCTTTTTTTTAATGAGGATGATGACTATGAAAAAGAGGCGGTTGTGAAGCACGGCATCATCAAGGAGTGCATGAGGTGCTATTATAGCAGGGAACATAAAGTTGTTGTTGACATCTTTAGTAATGGAGGTGTGGCATTATAGGCATTGTCAAGAAAAATAAAAGTGATCGCATTGGTGAATACATCCCAACATGTGACAGAGTCGAGGCTATGTGTGTGGCACATGCATCAGATAATCCCAATATTAAGATTTGGTCTAGCTTTGAGAGGCCTCTCGAGACACATAGAGCTGATTCACCTATAGATGAAGGAATTAAAAAGGGTGAGCATCACATTGAAGACTTGCGACCTTTAACTGAAGCAAAAGTTGAAGCTATCCCAAAGATTACATTGGAAGATTTGGAGCAAGAGGGTCTTTAGCTACTCATTTATTTCTTGTGTATATACTTTCAAAAGAAGTTTAGCAATATGATAATATGATTTTATGGATTTTCTTGATTGCACATACTCTCATTATATTAAAGAGATTACACATGTGGTATGACAAAATTGTGTGATATAATGACATGGGGAATGGTACTAGTGTCATTCTTGCTATGTGGGATTATAAGTAAGAGGTATTATTGGCATTCTATGTGACCTCATATGGAGAATGGAACTAATGACATTATCTCTTTGAGATTATGTAAAAATAGTATTCTTGTTATGTAGAAATGGTATTTTAGTTATACTCCATTAGGGGAGAATTGGGGTCTCAAAAGGGCCTCATAAGGAATGGATTAAGAAATGGATTAGTCCTAATGAAAGGAAGTAGGTCCCAAAAAGTCATAACCCCCCCTCACCTAGGTGGGTTAAGCCCAAAAGTGACCCCACCTCTTACACAACTCTTACGCTTTGCCCCCCTTTCCTCCTCTTCAACTATTGGTCCTCCATCCCCCATCCCTCCTTCTCCTCCTTGCCCTCCCTCTTCTTGCATGCTACTCCTTCAAGCCTGCATCTCCACACATTCTCCTTCTCTAAACCCCTTTACTCATGGCACCATTCGAGGATGTCTCCAACAAGTACCAGGTCCACTTAGAGTTGGAGGTTGAATATGCAAGCACACATAGTCTGGGATTGAGGGGAGCTTCCAAAATCCATAGTCTTCGTTTGCAAGGAAAGAAGCATCTCGACCTTTGGGTAGAAGGATCCTTGTATCCTTTAGAACCTGCCAACCAAAAGAGCCCTCCTTTCCATACAATGCATGAGCTAGTTTGGTTTGTTGGAAATGGACATGCGGGGTAGCTTGGTTATTGCAATGAGTTAAACATTGCTCAATCAATGGCTATGCAAGCAAGCAAGATGTGCAGAGCCCAAGTAGAGATGCTAGCACATTTAGGAAATAGCACCATTGTTGCAATGCATAACTCTATGCAGGATCTTCAAAGGAAGAACCAGGATCTTCATGATGAAGCCAAAGCATTGGACTTGGAGCAACATAAATTGGAAGAGTCACTCTGGTAGCTAGCTGAGCCCAAAAAAGGCTTGGAAAGATCTATATACAATCAAGTTCGACGAGCCGTAGAGAAGGAATGAGAGAAGGCAGAAGAATGAGTGCAAAAGATGAAAGAAACACCTTTGGGATTGAAGGAGAGGAGAAGAAGGTGCTTACATAACATGGATGCATTAGCACCCACTGGTGGTGCTAGAAAGAGGAGAGTCTAGGCTACAAGGTTGGTTATCAAATGTTCCAATGACATTACACTCTTTTGTGTGACACTCTTTATGACTAAGTTTTTCTTGTGTTCTTCTTTAGGAACTTCATGGAAGATGTGATGGGAAGAATGGACGGGGATGATATTGACTGTTCATATGCTCTAGCTAGTTTATTGAAGTCAAGGGATGTCATTGGGATACTAAGGGACCCAAGACACAAGCGCCTACATGTGCAAGTTGCTGAAGAGGTGATGAAGGACTTCAAGGATATTGTGGATGCAAAGGGGATTCTTGCAACTTGTGATACTGCCGGTGTAAGTCATGAAGCTTACACATCTATTTTCAAAATTTTCAAGTCTACTATTTTGGGAAAGTGTAAGAAGTCTACAGTGCCCCTACCCACACCTTGGTCTGTGAGACATGCACGGTGAGAAACAAACCAATGTGCAAGAGAAATGCTTGGAGGGTACCATTGCGTAAGGGGCACAATGACTTGGAAGAGTAAAAAGAAATCTGGCTTGCAAACCTTTGAGATGAATGCTTTCAACAATGTCTACTTACATGTTGAGAAATTGCAACAAGCAATGGTCAAATTCTATGGCTGCATGAGAGAAGATGGTAAGAGGAAATCCATTATAGCATTACACTTTACTTAGTTCATTTCCTATATCATATTTATCCTAACGATTTCTCTCTTTTGTTGTACAGATTGCAATGGAAAGCTCATATTTGTCATCAAAATGGATGAAGCTCAATTGGTGAAAGAACACAAGTTAGAGAGAGTGAGCATCTGCATTATGAATAAAGCCTTAGCCTTTGTTCAAGGGAACGAAGAAGTAGAGTAAGATTTATCAGTGCAATCAGAGAAAGATATATGGTGGCTTGCAGCATTTGAGACTCCGATAAAGTGCCATGAGACATTGAAGTGGGTTCTAGATAGAAGACGAATCCGATCGACGATCCGAAGACAAGAGGAAGGGAAAACATTGACAATCGATGGCCATGGAACATTTCGAGCTGAATGGCATCTTGCTGGTGATTTGAAAGCCCGCAAGTGGTTGCATGGTTGTGATACAAGGGCAAATGCAATGAACACAAGCCTTTATTGCATGTGTTTGTGACCTAAGCAAAAGGCTGGCTTACAATGGGAGAATGTCATTCTATCTTGTAGCCAAATGCAAGCTCCCAATCACGACAAGAAGGATCCAAAGTGGGATCCCATCTTGCCCATCCCACTTGAGAGAGTACACATATGTACTTTACATGCAAAACTATGCGTACTTGATAAGTTGTTGTAGTTGCATCTTGTTTATGCTTGGAATTTAATTCTGCAAGAAGTATCCACACGGTGCATTGCAGAAGCTGAGAAGTTGCTATCAATGATTCCATGGAGGACATGTCAAAATTAAGGAGGATAAGAAAATGTCTGGGGCAACACAAAATCTTCCTACAAAAGTGTCCATGGGTGGAGGGAAGGCAAGGAGATTCCTATCGAACCACAATCTCAACAAAGACAAACATACATTGTCTCAAAGTAGTTTGGGTTGGGAATACTAGAAAGCATTGTGTGAATCCACAACCAATAAGGCTTCTCATCCTCAAGTAGCAACTTTGAGAGCTAAAGTATGGACAAAGGTAGATGCATTAATAAAATTGCTTTGCCAGGTTCAAATTGATGAGATGTATTATGAAAGGTTTAGGATGACTATGAAAGAGTTTATGCAATTAATGGTGAAAGCATGGGGGGAGTCACACATTACGCATTACATGGTAATCTTGGCACCATCGTAATCATGTTTGCAGCATATTCTCTATGCACACGGACCATGGTTTGTACAAAATTGGGGCCCTTTGTCCATTTGGAATACACAAGGCATGGAGAAGTCACACTATAGAGCCAAGGTAGCCTACTTCAAGAACTCAAGGCATGGTGGTGGTGTCACTCGCAGCAATGCATTGCATGAGATGTTCGACTAGTTTTTTAGATGTTTACTAGGAAGAAATTTGAAGTCTGAAAAGGCAAAGGCATCAGAACTTGCAAAAGTAGTTCAAATTGTATAAAAGAATAGAAGGCATAGTGCTTGGAAAGCATCCATAGGGAGTTGAGGAGTCACACGTTGGTTGCAAGCTAGAGTGAGAGAAGGGAGCAGATGGGTCCAACCACCAAGAGAAGATATGGTGTTATTGTATACAAATATAAAATAAATTTGTTGCTTATTTTGACCACAATTTGTGTACTCACTCTTTAATATCTCGCTTATTTTGACCACAATTTTTGTACTCACATGACGTTGGGGAAAGTGGGGACATGGTGAAGGAGGGGGAAGAGAAGGGACGGGCAAGGGGAGGTATGGAGTGGTAGCAAGTGTGGGGGGAGGGGGGAGGGGGGGTATGGGGGACTGCGACGGGTGTGGGCAGGGTAGGTAGGGGGAGGGCAACGAGGGGGTAGGGCGACGAGGGTGGGGGGGGTTGGAGGGGTTAGGGCAGGGGTAGGGGGCACGATGAAACCCTAAACATAATTAAAAGGGGTGTCAAAACATGATGGGCCTATACTAAACTTAAGAAAAAGCTCTTACTCTCATTATTCAATGGCAAGAGTGCAAAACACTGCTAGACCCATGGGATGCCACCTCCACCCTTCCTCCTCTAGCTCCACCACCTCCATGGCATCTGCACACATGAACCTATTCGGGTCTGTTGGCACCTCCCCCGACTCTCGTGAGCCCTCCTCCAACTCTCGTGAGCTCTCCCAGGACTCTCGTGAGCCCTCCCTTAAGTCCCATGAGCCCACTCCCCAGTCTCATGAGCCTTCTCCTCCTCCTAAGTCCTGTGAGCCCACTCCCCACTCTCGTGAGTCCACTCCCAAGCCCCAAGAGCATGAGCCTTCCCCTCAGCCTCAACCTCAGCCTGACCCTCAACCTTCGCCTCAGCCTTCCCCTCAAAATCTTCCCCTCAACCTTCCCCTCAGCCTTCCCCATAATTGTTTGAAATTAGTGGAACAAAAAGAAGGCAAAATTAATGTGCTGTAGCAAAAGTTGCGGTGGATTTTGAATGAAGAGTAATGAAATACGAAAATTTTAATTTTTAGATAGCCATTAGATGAATTCTCGGTTTTATTGTTGGACAATGAGTATGTCCCCCCCTCAAAATGGTCTTGTGAGCATCTCTCTCTCAACTCTTCACACATGCCAGTCTTTCAGAGCCATCCTAATTTGATTGTAATCACTAGACCCATCCAGGAATGAGTATACCTCATGCCCTGCCACTTCATCTAGCATGGAATCCATGGATGGTAGAGGTACCGTAGCCGCATTAAGCTTGCGGTAATCTACACAAATCCATAATTTCTTTTTTTTTATTTTGCACGATGACAATAGATGAAATCCATTTTGTGTTCTCGATCAGTGCAATGAATCCCACCCGTAACAGCAGGTGCTCTAGCTCCTCTCTCACTTGCTTGGCCACATGCGAATTCATGCGATAGCGTTGTATCTTTGTCAGAGTCACATCTGGCTTTAGGTTAACCTGATGCTAGTAAAATTTTGGATCCAATCCTTTCATGTCAGCGTAATCCCATGCAAACACATCGGAGTTGCTTTCAGAAATTTGCCATCAACAACATGCTAATTTTGACTGGCTTAGATGCACCATCCTCCCCCAGATATACCATATCCAGAGAATCTTCTTGCACCCGTGTAATTTGGCTCATACGTTCCTCAAACTCTCTCTCTTGTTGCAAGAGATCCCACAGGTCCATATCCACTACTGGCTACTGATGCTCGATCACTACTTCTGGGGCTGCGCTAATGGAACTTGTCAGAAGATTTTGATGCAGGTACCTCTCTTAATGCCTTCCACATCGATGGTGAATATAGTAACCAATTCTGGATTTGCTTTGAGAAAGGCTTCCTCCTCATCATCATCCAGTCCGTCTGCCATGTTCATCGTCTCGGCCAACACTGATTGTACTGCATCCGCCAAGGGTGCTACCACTCCCATTGTGACCCGCACTTTCTTCTTGCCTCTCCACATGGAGATGATGTTATCCTCCCAGTTTTGCTTGAGCTTTGCTTGCCACAACTATGGCCTACCCAAGAGTACACTATATTCCTGTGTCAAGGCTTCCATATTGAGTACCATGAATGTGTCCACTGTCGGTGGTGGGCTCGCTTAGGCCAGGTGATATCTACCCACAGTAGGATGCAAAATGGATAAATGCATAGCTCAAATTTGATAGATTATTGTTTGTGATTTGAAAGATTATTTTTTAAAGGATGTTTTCATGTAAACATATTTGAAGTTATTTTCACAAAAAGAAAAGGAGAAAAGTTTTTTTTCGTAGACATTAGCTTTTAAAATGTAGTGAAATCTCACATTTTTAATAGTTTACTAGCTATATAGCCTATATATAGATTATAAAAAACTAGTAAAAAATATATATGACATTAATTGTAAGTATCTATGTGCCAGTGGGGAGTCCGCTTATGCCAACTTGTAACTACTCACATATGGAGACAAAATACCTTTGAACCATGTACCAGTGGGTGATCCGCATATTCCGATCGGTAACTACTCGCACATTGATGTGAAACTGAAAATGTTATATTATAGTTTATATGTACTTATTAGGAATATGAAATACTTGGCTTTCGTCGGTAGTGGCTCGCATTTGCCAGCTGATAACAACTTGTTGAAAGCCTAGCCGGTTGTGTAGCTCACAATTGCCAGGTTGTATCAACCCGCACATTATACGTTAGAGATCATTACAAACTCTACTAGTTTTCTTGTAATAGGAAATTTGTGGCATTATATATTGTACATTTATGTGCAAACAAAGGTACTATCTTATCTCAAAACAATTAGTTGATCTTATATAGGTATGAAATGTATGTCTAAACTTACGTTAGATATTTTCCAACCTAGGTAGCATCCTTCACTTCATAGATTCAAATAAAGGATTTTGATAAGTGCAAATGTAGGTATTGTCGGCTACTACACTAGTGTGTGTGAAATACCAACATTCGCATACAGAGCATGATGATGTGAATGATCATAGTGCAGATAGATGCTTACTTGAGAAAGAGCGGG
Organism: Dipteris shenzhenensis; assembly: GCF_047967505.1. NCBI lineage: Eukaryota > Viridiplantae > Streptophyta > Polypodiopsida > Gleicheniales > Dipteridaceae > Dipteris > Dipteris shenzhenensis. Next base: position 35,756,769 of record NC_141602.1, read on the forward strand.
ACATGGGAAAAGGAAACTTGCCATCCCATGCCTATTTCTACAGGTAGATTACCACATCTATAACCATCCGTTTATGTCAGGAGGGTGCAAGACGATTGGATGCTTGCTCTCTCCCGAGGTCTAGCAAACGTACATTTGTTTTTTATGACATGTTAGTGACATTGTCTTAAGTTGCAGAAAACATATTAATAATTGAGATGATTTTTCTCTTCTACATGTATAGCAACCATGGCGGACAAAGAAGTTAGGGTAGGCCAACGTCAACTGCCAAATGAGACTCAAGGAGAAGGCCAAAGTGTTTCAAAATTGCAAGACTTTGTTACAATGTTAGGGCAGCAAAAGTGGATGTGCAACTTTTGCAACCAAGTCTTTACAGGATCGGCCATGAAGATAAGAAAACATTTGATTGGAGATGAAAATAAATTAATAAATAGATGTGATGGACCAATGCTGAAAGTTGAATCACTTGTGTACGAGTTGAATATGTAAATGAGTGAACATTTACTATGTGGAGCTATTGTAATGAAACTTAACAATGATTTACACCATGGATGTTCTTAATCGATCAATTGTTGGTTCCTTGCGTATTTATTTGAGTCTTGACATTTTAGATTGCTTGTAGCATGAACGAATGCATTTAGGTTCTTTGAATAATTGTGTTGAAGAATTAAGATTGAAAAGTATAAGGTGAGAGAGAGAAACCCGCAAGCCGCCACATGCATGTAAGAAATGCTAGCTACTGCACTAGCGTGTGTGAAATACAGACTTTTGCATATAGAGCATGATGTTATGAAAGATCATAGTGCAGATAGATGCTTACTCTAGAAAGAGCGAGATGTGGGAAAAGGCAATTTGCCATCCCACACGTAGGTCCTTAGGCAGATTACCACCTCATAGATTACCGTGCCTAGGTCCTTAGGCAAAACCACGTATAGGTAGATTACCACGTCTCTAACAAATTGTCACATTTTTAAACCCACATTAACATTTTTCAAAGACATTAAACTTTGGCAATCATAGTGCGTGCCATATGCATCAATCTCAAAGCAGATGTAGCTTTTATTCAACAACATGTCTTCATTTCCTCAATGGGTCACATTGCCACATCCTCGTTTACATTGAAAATATGCAATTTTGTTAAAATTACTCCCATGGAAGGTCACTCCTTTGGATCAATCTTGCAAAGCGCGTTCCCACAATCAACCAAGAGCTTGGTTGCAATGTCGCCCTTCATGGAGCAGCATCTATGAACTGGCATATAATTCTAGTGCTAACCATGGAAATGCCCTGGGAGGAGCAAAAGCCGAGTCTTGTGGATATCGACTTTCGGTCTAGTGGAGGCTTCTTCCCCAATCAATAATCCCCACTCAGACAGACATGTCATCCGTCATGAAGTCCAGCATGTAGTTGGTTTTTTGTGGATCGATGTGTGTATATCTTTGTTCGTGAACTTCTTTCAAACCACTAGAAATAGCAGCAGCAATGGACAATGCATGATGACAAAATAACCTTGCTCGCAACCTGGTGAGTGGAGATTTCCAGTCAAATCAAGGTTCTTCTTTGGGATGTGTGGTCTTAACCCATTGCACATATGTCCCACATCATTGTGGGAGACACATCAGCATATCGTGCACACTTCCACCATTAAAAAAGGGAGTGATGACCCATAACTCGGGTGTGTGAGTGTTAGATCAGGTAGAGAGCACGCACGGTGGAGGGGACAATGAGACTATGCAATTTTAAAAGGATATACACAAGTCCATAAAATCATATTGCACTATGGCGGCTCTGCAAGAGCTTGCCATGGCTTTTGAAAGTTTTGATAAGTAGTCCTCCATCTTGTCTGAAAGCCAACAAAGAGTGGATCTCTTGGAACATGCCTACAAAGAATCTACTACACGATTATATGAGGTTGAAGAGTAGCTAATAGAATCAGATAGAGCATCAAGTGAGAGCATCAAGTGGAGCTACTATAGGATAACATCCACACACTCAAGATGAGGTAGGAAGAAATCAAGAAACAACTTGCTAATAAAAAGGGTCAAATTTTGGTATTGACAGCTACCGATTGGGTTTATCGAGAGGAACCGGTCGGCAAAAGTGGGCCATCATCCGGATAAAACTCAGCTCTATTGACACCTATGTACATAAATAGATATGATATATAAGAAGATCGAAGCGAGGGAACCGACTGGTAGATGCGAGCAATCACCTGGCTTCGATCTTTACTATTATACACATCACTCGAGGGGAGGCGAATACAATCGGTTGAAGCAGATCATCTCTTGGCCTGCTGACTAAGACATAAACAAACATCTCTCTCTCTTTTACTCTCCCTTTCTCTATTTTACTCTCGCCCTTTTACTCTTCCTCTCTTTCCTCTCTCTCTTTTACTCTCCCTCCCTCTTTTTCCGCTCTCTCTCTCTCTCTCTCTTTCAATCCCTCTCTTTCCCTCTCTCAAACAGCCTACTGACAGTCAGCCAGGCGAGGTGAATCCGACCAACTGAGGCGGGTCTGGCCCAACTGATCGACTCTAAAAGCTCTAGAATCTCACCAAAAGGTAGAAAGCGGAGATGCGGGGGTAGGAAAGCGACAAGTTTGGCAGGGTGATAAAGGCGAGAGCGGGGTCCTTTTATAGGATTTGTCATAGACAGCATCGGTAACCTTCTTGTACCACACGGTATCTCAACGTATAGGATTTCTTATCCTTCCCAATCATATGATCCAGGCTATCACACGTGCCGATTCGCGCATGGTATAGGTAGGTTATCGGTGGTGTTTACTGGTGCCCTAATAAACACCACCCATAGAGACGAGGGACCATGCAGGGAAACTGATACCGCTTGGTATGGCTAGCTACCGTGTAGTGTTTTTGTAATGGTACCAAGCAGTAAGGGCATACACCGCGCAATGTTCTTCCAATCGACAGGGGCATTGAGCATATCTAACAAACCCTCCATGTGAAGTGCCTCCGTAGTGATAGCAAGGAGCGACTGACATGAGCTTGCCAAAACACCTTGTCGGAAGTAAGTTGATCGCCAGATCGTGAATCCCTTATGTGATAGTAAGAATGTGCATCGTGATCGCCAATGTGTAGTGTCATAACTCAACACAGACGCTATAGGAAATAGAGCTAAAAGACCATATGCTCAACATCCACAGACAGAATATAGAGAATGCAAATAGAAGAACACAACTCTGTATTCTTAGAGAAAGTATTAGATGCACGGTTGGCTGCCATGGGCTTCAACAAAGTAGGTACATTTGCTATACTCTTTATTGTTATTACTTATAACTCAATAGTAAATTTTGAAGTCACTTATTATAGAGAGACATGCCATATGACTAAATAGAGTGACTAAATAGTATTGTGTGATATTTGAAATCAATCACAATAGAGTGACTAAATACTACTTTTTATTACTAATTAGTACTTAGTACTATTTAGCACTATTATTTAGAACTTAGTATTTAGCACTTATTAGTATTTAGCTATTATTGCATAACCATGTGGGTTAGCAGCAGTGACTATGAGGGGTATGTGAGGGTAGGTTAGCTGCAACAATTGGTGGTTCAGTCCTTCTTGCAGTTGATTCAATGGTCTCTAACCGACAGTCGGGTCTTGTATGCATGCTATTAGTAGCATGCTGTCTCTGTTCTTTACGCAGTTGTTGAGAGAGCTCTTATACTTTGTAGGATAGATAAACGCATTGCAACTTCTCTAAAAATTGGAATGATGCAGACATCATGTGGTATGTGTGCAAACATCGTGCAAACACGACATCGATATTTTCTTGACAAAATCCAAGACCACGGAAAACACACATGCACATTTATTGAAAGACTAAGTAGACACTACTTATAAGAGGACCCAACCTCTAAAAACTAAGACATCAATTTGTTAATGGAATGTTAATAATCTACCCTTTCAATATCCACCTTCATAGTTGTTGTTGCAGAGCCTACAAGATGGTCTATTGGTGCTAGATTCATAACTCGCAAACCTTTGTTTGAGCTCCTCAATCACATGTCGCATATTACTCAAGAAATATGTGCTTGCAGCCCAGTGCTCCCCAGCATAGACCCAGTGCATTTTTTCTTATTCAAAATTTCTTTTTGCTGAATCTTGCTCTACTTCAAGTTTGGCCATATCCTTCAAGAACTCCTTGTGAAGAGAGTGGGAGAGAAGTAAGGAGTCTCACTTGTAGCTTTCTCACATACACAATGGGGGAATACACACAACGGTGGAGGCTGAAAATAGGTTTCCTCTTCTTCTTAGTTGTGAAAGCCAAAAGAACTCTCTAAGTACAAAAGGAATAGGTGAACCCTATATGTGGGTCTCAAACCAAACTCAGCTAACCTAGGTGGCAAACTAATTGAGTCACTAACTAGAGTACATAAACATAGCTATCATCCAGCTATTATTCATGGGCGGTGAACCAACTGCATCTGCAACTAACAAGTCGATGACATAAATGCACAACGGTCACCCTGGCATATCACGAGTGGAGCTCAATATCTCAACACTCCCCCTCGAGCTCAATCCCAATTCCTGCACACCAAGCAGGTCTCTGAACCTGCGCAGCTTCTCTGCACCCAATGCCTTCATGAATATGTCAGCTACCTGATCCTCTATGCTGACATAAACTAGATCAATAAAACCTACTAGAACCTTCTCCCACACATAGTGATAATGCACCTCAACGTGCTTTGTTCTAGCATGATAGACTGGGTTATTTGCCAAGTGTATACAACTCATGTTGTCACAATAAATGACAACTGGCCCATCTATAGACTGATGCATATCATAAAGTAGCTTACACAACCAAGCTAATGCAGCCATAACTACACCCCTGTACTCAGCCTCTGTGCTCGACAAGGCAACTGTAGGCTGTTTCTTGCTGCTCCTAGTGACTGCAGCACTCCCAAAAGAGAACACATATCCACTGGTAGATCGTCTATCAGAAATACTACCAGCCCAATCAGCATCAGTGTATCCATGCAACTATATCTAAACCCTAGTCTCATAAAATAGTCCATACTGCAATGTGGACTTCACATACCTCAGTGTGCATCTAGCTGCATCCAAATGCGGCTTCCTTGGAGCTTGCATAAATTGACTTACCAACCCAAAAGCATAGCTCAAATCTGTCCTAGTAATAGTCATATAAATCAAACTTCCTACTATGTGTCTGTACATAGTAGGGTCTTCCAGAAGCTCACCTACATCTGCGCTCAACTTCACATTCTACTCCAAAGGAACTAAAATAGGCTTACAGCCTATCATCCCATATTTAGACAGCATGTCCAATCCATACTGCCTCTACAAGAGCCATATCCCACTTGTGGATCTAATCACCTCAATGCCCAAGAAGTAACACAGCTCTCCCAAATCCTTCATCTCAAACTTTTGCTTCAATAGCATTTTTGCATGAAGGATATCGTCATCACTATCACTTGTGATAATCAAATGATCAACATAAATGACAAGCAGCATAATGCCTTTCTTTGTTTTTCTCACATAAAGTGAGAAATCTGCCTTGGAAATCTGAAAGCCAATAGTGACAAGATATTGTCCTATCTTGTGAGACCATGCTCTGGGTGCTTACTTCAAGGCATACAAGGCTTTCTTCAACCTACAAACAAACTCAACAGCATGAACATAATCTGGTGGCTGCTCCATATAGACCTCTTCTTGCAAATCACCATGCAAGAAAGCATTCTTTACATCCATCTGATGTAAAGACCATCCCTTTAATGCAGCCATAGCAATGACTACTCTTATAGTTGCCATCCTTGCAACCGGAGTGTATGTTTCTTCAAAATCAATGCCATATGTCTGTCCATACCCCTTGACAACTAATCTTGCCTTGTATCTGTTCACAGAACCATCTGCATTGTGCTTCACCTTATAAACCCACTTGTAGCCAATTGCATTCTTGTTTTAGGAAAAGGCACCAATTCCCATGTAGCATTTGCTTCCAAGGCATCCATTTCTTCATCCATGGCTTTCTCCCATTTTTCTTTTCCCATGGCTTGCTCAAAAGTAGTGGGTCCTGGTTCATGTATCACTTTGACCATATAGGCATAGTGAATGGCTGTAAATCCATCATATTTCAGCCTCTCCATAGGATACCTAGCTCTGGTAGACCTATGCAAAATAAGCTCACTACCAAGTGTTCTCAAAACATCCCTTGTCTTCCTTACTCCAAGTGTAACAACAAAAGGAATACCCAACTCATCATCAAGGCTCTATTCTGAGCCACTGGATTCACCATCCACATAAGAGTGACCTGCATTCACATCAACCATGAGCTGATCTACTTTGTCTTTTCCCTTTCGTGATACTTGCATACCACTATCTACTCTCAACCATAGCTTTAAAAGCTTTGAAATGCCCAACATAGCTTTAAAGGCCTATTTTATGTAGAGGCCTGCATTAATTCAAGTCGTCGTACATTAACATGACCAATGCATTTATGCCAAATATCAATATCTGCAACTACACGGTCCCATGTGCAAACATTGATGCACTCAATTCAGGCATGTCCCCATCCAACGTAAACATCCTGCCCTTCTTCTTCCCTTTTGCTATCAAGCGACCTTTATTTTTCATATCCTCAACAAAGCATCCATGAGGATTAAATCTGACCTGCAAGCCCTGCTCAACCATTTGACCAACAAAAACCAGGTTCTTGGTGATATTCGGGACATGAAATACATCAAACAGGTATTTCTTTTTCCCATCCTGCATAGACAAAGGAATTTTACCAATCTGCACAATAGGATGTGCAGTATCATCACCAATCTCCACAAATCCTTGTCTTTCCATTTTCCTTGCATCCTGCATCCATTCTGCATGACCTGTCATATGGTTTGATGCACCTGAGTCAACATACCACACATCATTGCTTTCTTCTGCACTTGTCATAGAATTGGTCATGTGTTGCACCATAAACAAATCCTCATTTCAGTCATCACCCTGTCTACTAGAGGATGCATAATTACCTTGCTGCAATTTTCTAGTCATGATGTCATTCTACTTTTTACAGCAGTCTTTAACCATATGACCCATTTTACCATAGTAGTAGCATTCAACATTATTGTTTGCATTTTGGCCTCTCTGCCATCCACCATGACCTCTTTGGCTCCCCCTGCCTCTAAAGTTACCACGTCCTCCTCCATAGGACTGGTTTTCTTGAATTTGCTGCATATTCTGATTTTTGCCACAGCCTCCAGATTGGCCTGTTCTACCTCTGCCTCTACCTCTTCCAGCATTTGAGTAGAAGAGAGTTTCTTTTGAAGTTCTTCCTGAAGAAGATGCAGCACCAGTTCTCTGCTCTTTAGAAATTAGAAGAGCAATCAACTCCTCAAAATCAAGAAATTTTTCACGGACGGCAATGGATGTCTGGAATTGTGCATAATTCTTTCCTAGACCATTCAAGGTCACAGAAACTAAATCAACATCTTCCACTGGAAACCCAATGGAAGCAAGTGCATCTGTAATCTTCTTCACCTTCATGTGGAAGTCATTGATGCTCATATTTTCTCTCTGCACATTATGCAACTCCTGCTTGAGCTGCATTTTCCTGGCTTTCGTATATGTGCTATACATTTTTGTCAAAGTATCCCACGCCTCCTTCAGCGTGCTTGCATCCCGAATATGCACAATCATAGAATCTAAAATACTGATAGGCAGCCAGTACATAACTTTTCTGGCTCTCTCATGCCATCCTTTAAATGCTTGCAACTCCTGTTGATTGGTTACATTAGGAATAACTGGTTCTTATTCAGCTGTAGTAATGAACTCCCAATAGCCTTTTCCCTTAAGGAAATTCGTGATTCTAAACTTCCATGCTTGGAACTTGTTCTTGTCAAGCTTTTCAATGACTATCTATGAAAGAGCATCAGTTGCCATTACAGAACACTGCAAAAATATTCTATCACTGCAAAAAACACTTCTGCCTCACAAGGGCAAATCTGCAAAAGTGACGAAAGTGGTATTTGACCACACAATCACTTCCTAGTGACGATTTTGCATCAACAGACAATAAGAATGATTTTGTCACTCCAAATATCTCTATGCATAGGCATACGATGCGATTTCTGCGGCAACTTTTCACCGACCTGCAGAATAGTGGTCCCACAGTAAAAATAGGGCACTTTTCTGAGTGCCCGCGAAAAACTTCTGCCACCAAAACAGGCCCCGAAATGGCCTCGAATCAAAAAAATAATGTCACCAAAGGCTTTGCCCTTTCCTGCACCATATACTACCCTCTCGCCGCACCGCAAAGGGCATCCCAATCTGAGACAGTGCACTCTTGCACTTTCCAGCTGTGCTACCTATAGAGATTTGCTCCCAAACTCGAAAAAGGAAAGCAATACTAATCCTCTTACCAAGACATAGCGAGCTTGGTTTGCTTTCTTGAGCTCCTTACCATAAACCGAGCTCTGATAACATGTAAAGAGAGTGGGAGAGAAGGAAGGAGTCTCACTTGCAGCTTTCTCACATACACAATGGGGGAATACACACAAAGGTGGAGGCTAAAAACAGTTTTCCTCTTCTTCTTAGTTGTGAAAGCCAAAAGAACTCTCTAAGTACAAAAGGAATAGGTGAACCCTATATGTGGGTCTCAAACCAAATTCAGCTAACCAAGGTGGCATACTAACTGAGCCACTAACTAGAGTACATAAAGATAGCTATCATCCAGCTATTATTCATGGGCGATGTACCAACCGCATCTGTAGCTAACAAGTCGGTGATATAAATGCATAACGGTCACCCTAGCATATCACGAGTGGAGCTCGATATCTCAACACTCCTCTTGTAGCACTACACTAACAGTGTTACTACAATGTGGGAAATTTTCTATTTTATTGCACACCCAACTAGTTGTATGTGTAATTGACTCTACTTTTATAAGGGCTTCGACCTCTATTGCAGTAGCAGCCTCAAATTTTGCTAGCAATCTTGCATTCTCCTTGTCAACTTTACTCTTTTGGACACTCATCTCGTACACGTTGTTGCTCCACATTGAACCTTTGTTGATGCAAAAAACTTATAGGCTCCCTTTTCGCAGCTGTAGATGTGCCTATATCAAAATTCTATTTAATATTGGTGTTGTCCAAGCTCGCAGGTTCACATCTCTGTCTTGGGCAAAGTCCTCCCAATCCACATCTATTCCATGAGTAGCTGCACCAAATGCTCTTGCCAACATAGTACCAACTTCATTATTCGTGAGAGTTTTTGAATTCTAAATCCTATAGTAAATTCGCATGAAATTGTTCAATGAATTTTTCTTTAGGTGACCTATATTAATCCCACGATAGCTCTCCTTGTCATTATTGCCCCATATTTCCTACATCCATGTGCCCAACTTCATATACCTCTAGGTTCTCAGAAAAAACCTCTAGCCAAGCTTGACTCCAGTCAAAATTGAAACTCGTTTGCAGTCCTTAGCCTTTGGCTTTTCTTTTGTTGCAGACTTCCTTGAGGGAGTGTTTTTTCTTGGAGAAATTACATTGGCCTTCTTGGAAGCCAGAGATGTGAGTCCTTTCGATTTCTTTGGAGACATGGTGGCCCTTAGCCTACAAACAAAGTAATAATTTAGTACTACAATTCACACGGAGATGAAATAGAGTAACAAAAGAATGAGAGAGAGAGAGAGAGAGAGAGAGAGAGAGAGAGAGACTATTGCAGATGAAGTGAGAACATTGCATGGCTTCTCAAAAAAAGATTCTACTCAAAATCCTAGGACTATTGGCCAGCTTTTAAAAGTATTTTATTTTCTCATAGGTCCATCTCCAAAAACAATCAATTATACAAAAGGGCACAAATTTATGCAACACAACTGATGAACTAGATACATATATTTAGGCTTTTGTACTCGACTACACATGAAATCATCCTCAAAACAAATGCTAGATTATGAATTTTGTTTTAAAATGTTGCAAGAAATATTTTACATCCACAAAATCACCCTAAGATTTTAATATCACTGATGGTATAGAAATTTAATTCAAACCAAATGAACATGAAAGATATTATTATTTATATTATAACCAAGAAAGCAAATGTACATGCGAAATATGAAATATGTACCAAAATGGAAAATCCATATGACAAATAGAATTGTTACACCAAATCATTTAAATATCTTAAAATATGTCCATATGTCAAAATTTATATGAAAAAGCAAATGTCTAACTAAACATCAAGACAATCTATGCATGTCTTATCAAGAGAGGTAGCAATCTCTCCTTCTTGTACAATAATTGAACCTACTCCAGTTTCGTCAATAGCCTCATGCTCTAGCTCAACAAATTCACAGCCTCATCATAAAGAGGAGGTCGAGGCTTTGATGGTGATGCTTGCGCCGATCACTATTAACTACAATTTTTATGTGGATTAGATAAAAAATTAGGCTTGAAAGATTGTAGGCGACTCTCTAAGAGAGGCATGGAAGATCATAGCCAATTTTTATGTGGTTGAGATAGAAAACCAAGCTTGGAAGATCATAGGATCTAACTCTCTAAGAGAGGCAACTAGGGAGAAACCTTGCAAAAAAGAGAGGTGATTAGGTAAAAACTTACAAAATTTCTAATTTTGAATGTGGTCTTATCGGCCGCATTTTTCCCAAAAAGTACCCTAAACCCTTATAAAAATTCACAAATTGAGACATAATTTGATGATATTAAATGAAGCCATGTCATAAGCTAGCCCTAAATTTGATGACAACATTGAGTTGTAGTGAATGTTATGATGAAAGTCGATGACATCATCAAATTTTGGCATGGTTACTCGATAATAGCATCGAGTTTTGTCATAAGTTATGACAAAAATTGATGACATCATCGAAGTTTGTCATAAGTTATGATAGAACTTGATAACATTATCGAATTTTGTCATAACAAATATATAAATAAACACTTATTTCATTAATTTTGGACTCATATGTCTACTCTTGGACTAATTTCGACAATTCTTCCCAAATGAAAAGTTTATTTTATGAAAATCTCATTCGAGAATCAAAAGTTCACTTTGTGGCACTATCATTTCCACATAATAAATTTCACAATCTGTCTCTATAATGGTGCAAGTACTAATGCAAAAACTTCCCTTAAATCCTACTTTTGTACCTCTTGTTTTTAACAACCCTATTCATGTTTGAAAAAAATCATGAGTTATTAATTTAAATCCATTAAAAAACTTTCAAAATAAAGACTTATTGATATAATTTAATCCAAAAGAATGCACTTAAAATTTGATGTAGAAAACTATAACACTCTTGAAGTCCCAAAAAATTTTAAGGTTGAAATAGACAAGAGACATGGAAGACTCTTTAAATGTGCTCCAAAAATAGTAATATCTATGCTCAAGGATTGCATGTTCACGTAATCACGTGAATTTTCTTGTGATTACATGTCATGATGACATATTGCAAGCATTCATGAATACAATCATGCCTTTGTGCTAGCAGGTGACCTTGACTTGGAAACTAGATACATATTAGCAGTAGCATGAACATTACCGACAGTATCCTGGTACTGGTGGTAGTTCTAATAGTACCACCGGTAGTTTTACACATTATTACTAGCCGTAGTAATAACCATACCATTGGTATTCTTACTACCACCAGTAGTTTAAGTATCATTGCCGGTCACACTACGAGCAGTATTGTGCTACTTACCACCAGTCGTACTACTGTACTGGCGGTAATCCTTAAACTACCAGCAGGAGTACTACCACCCCAAAATATATGTCAACCACTAGTTTCATTTTAACTAATAGTGGATTGAGAAGAGGTGAAAATCCTCCTCTCTCCAGGTCTTGGCTGAGGGGCTTAGTCCAAGAAGCGGTTCTTAGTCCCGCATCCTGAATAGGATGGGGGCTAGTTGGAACCATGTCCTGGAATTAGGTTTCCTCGGCCCTCCACATAAACGGGGGGCGGGGGGAGGGGGGGCTTTTAATCCAAAATTTTAAGAAATTATCTTGCATTTCTTGCATGCATGCATTGAAATAATCATTTGTTGCATGCGTGTGCAGTGAAAGAATCATTTGTTGCATGCGTGTGCAGTGAAAGAATCATTTGTTGTATGCGTGCATTGAAAGAATCATTTGCATTTCATGTAATTAAAAAAATTAAGAATGTATAGGGCAGGAGTTATTGTCAAATGCCTGCCTACTCACTATTGTGTGGCAACTTCAGTTGTTTGCTAGTGTCAAGTGAGAAAGCTTTCCACACACACACAATAAGATCTAATCGCAAGCATGGCCTCAACCGCCAGCACTAAGCGAAAATTAGGGGAAGATCTAAGTAAGGGTGAGTGCAAGAGAGTGATGAGAAGCATTCAGGATGGCCTTTTTATTAGGGTGTGCAACATGGAGGAGAGTGAGATGGAATCAACTCTATCTAGTTTAGAGGGAGTTAGCACTATGAAGAGGAGGATTCTTGATGATGCTAAAAACAGTTTGCAGTCTGAAGGTCATGATGACCTTGCAAGCCGGGTGCAATGGGAGACAAATGCCATGCTTTGGGTTGATAGCTTTATTGGGAATGTAGAGACCTGCTTCAACGAAGCATGCAATATAGACCCTACTCTTGCACAAGAGTTTGATGTCTTCAAATTAACACAACAGGTGAGTGTATGGGCCAAGCACAAGAGGAAGGTCATTGCATGAGATCGTCGTGTCATAGTGGCTAAGAGCTGGGAAAAGAAGGCTGCAGCAACTTATGGACAAGCTACGTCCTTGGCTATAGGTGAAGAGCAGCGAGCCTCTATACCTGCTCAACCATTGAAAGTCAATCTTGGCCTATGTCAAGATTCAAAGGGCACAACACGTGGCTAGTAACATAGACAAAGAGTCAATTTTGGCTTATGTCATAGAGAAGGAGATCCAAGTTGGCGAGAAAATTGGCTCAAGATCCTATGGCACTATTTTTAAAGTGTGTTTGATAGGACCTGCAAGGTTGCCATATCACGTGGAATATGCCAGAAAGAAGTACAAGGACAATATTGGGATGCATACATGAGAAGCAAGGAGAGAACAACTCACGCAGATTTTACACCCAGTCCTTGTACGTGTGATCGCAACAACCCAAGAAGAGCCACTGTGGACCATCACACCATACTTTTATGGTAGTAGCTTGTGCAATTCCTTCAAATTTTGCCAATGGACTAGGGCAGGTTCACACGCTACTTCCACCATGCTCTAAGAGGAGTGGATCTCATGGCCATAGCAAGTGGGGAAGTCCAAGCTACATTAGAGAAGGAAGATATTGCTCAAATCAATGTCTTTTGTTAGAATCTCATCCATATCATCCATGCACTTATGGATGGTTTGGGAAGACTGCATGCAGGAAGGTGGATGCACACAGACTTGCACCCAGGCAACATCTTATTGGATTTTGTTGGAAAGTCTAGATGCCAAGTAGGCATGCCAAGTAGGCATCATAGGCTAGGGGATGGCCATGGACTTCTCAGAGAGTCGAAAGGCATTCAAGCATCTAAAGAAGCAGTCTTTGGAGACAAATGCCAACTTTGCTGAGAGAGTTCGCAGGAAAGAGGAAGAGCATGGGAGGAAAAAGTGGCTTGCACCCAAGCTACAAGAAGTAGCCTTAAGAGGTAGATATACATGCCAAGCAGATACCTATGCATTGGGATGGATCATTGTTGAGATGATTCAATTTTTGAAGATGCCTAGGGTTATCTTGAGAATGATCAAAAGATGCCTTCCTCTCATGTCATTAATGCCATTAAGCGTCATGCACATGAACAAATGATGCATCGCATTGCCGATCAGAGAAAGCCACCTGTGATATCTTAAAGAGAGTAGAATGTGAGGGAGAATTTGCTATGAGGCCTATAGAAGAGATGACTCTTGCCCTTAGGCTTGCAATATAAGCCATATTTTTTGCCTTGTAATATTTTTGGGACACCATGTGTCTGTCAAACTTATCGTAATAAACTTCTTGTTCAAAAACAAAATTATTGGGCTTGAAAGCATTTATAATTCTAAAATATTCCATTTATGTTGTGGATGTACGGCCATTTACATTATGGAAAGATTGCAACATTTGAAAGCATTTATCCACGATTGCAACATGTACATTTTTCATATCATATATAACATATTCATCTTTCATCGAGCATATTGCACATCACATTTGCATCTTGTGTCCTATCTCACACAAGATGAAATCACAAATGCTGAATTTGATGCATGCAGACTTTGCATACTGCACTTCGAGCACTTATCTATACTGTGCTATCCGAACTATAGTATCTGCACTACACTATCCAAAAATGTCACAAGGAGAGGATACTCCTCCTCCACACAGGGAGGAGGAAGTCTCCAACAGAGCAAGCAAGAGTCCATTGATGCAAGAGGAGGCTGAAGAGGAGGCTTGATGTGTCGAGCACCAATAGTTACAATTCGAGCGACTACACAAGGTTGCCAATGTAGTGCCTGAGCATGTGCCAAAGACTATTGAACATACATCCATGTACGCTCAACCTGGAGGTCTGTATGTTTAATAATTTAATTTTTGTTTGAAGATATTTTTAATAAGTATCTAACTAGCAATCAACACCATGGGCGTTGGTTTTGCATGCATGCAATGGAAAGAAGTAAACAAGCTAGTCTTCAAATAAGAGCTCCAGGATCTGGCCCTTAGAGGCAGATGAAGAGGCAACCTCAGGCAGCCAGGTGAGGAGATGCAGAAGAACAGAGGGAGATGGAAGCACCCCAACCCAAGCTTTGGACTAGCACAAGAGGTGGAAGATAGCCACTTGCTAAGATGAACGGATTTGGCAAAATGCCAGGCAAATCTACATTGAGGTGTATGGAAAGCCCCCACACCATAATGAAGTGGTAATGTACTTTGCCAAATTCTTGTACATGCTATTCATTAAGGTTATATGTAGGTGGACTTCTCCTCTTACAAGGACAAGCGTACGCATGGTCATATAGAAGTGATGATCACCCAGTCACAATTGTCCAGGGCATTGGAGGGTGTGCATGTCCCCCTAGAGCAACAAGTGGCACAACTCTGTGAAGAGAATGTGGCCCAATTCGAGCAAGTCCAACGACTAGAAACTAAAAGACCACAAACCGAGCCAGAGCTACAGAATGTGATTATTGCTCTACGTGTCCAATTGCAGAGCTTGGAGGACCTCAACATGCGGTTGCGGCAAGATGCCCATGAAGTACGTGCAGCACTAATCGGAGATGCAAGCGTGGAGGTGTGGCTAGCTATTTTCACCATCCATGATCACAACCATATGCCGTGCAACCCCTTCCCTCCGATAGCCTAGACAATTGTTTGTGCCCAATATGCCAATGCTTGTTTGATAATTCTACTAGCTATTACTCTCTGCCTTGTGGCCATAAATTTCATCTTTATAGTAGATTACTTGCCAACTACATCAATTTGTCCACTTTGTAAAGCCCATCTATCAATGGCATTGTAAATGGTGTTGGGCTTAGGACAATTGTATCCAGAGCCATGACATTGAATGAAGCTATACATTATCTTTATGATGGAAATATATGTATACATTCTCTATGATGGAAATACATGCCTTTGTTTTAAGTTCATTGAAGTTCTATGATGGTGTACTATATGATCTAGTGTAATTCATTTATTTAAATGCTTAGGGGTTAATTTATATGCATCTAATGTTCATAATCATTTTGCACTATGCAATCCCTAAATCCATCACATGCAATCCTAAAGTCATCAATTGGAATAGTGTTAATAGATTATTTCATAATAAAGAATTTAAGGAAGGTTATGGTCAATTTACACTTAACATAGAAAACAAATATAATCCAATGGTCATATTCATTTGCAACCATACTAATATGTAAAACCTAAACCCATGCATCCATGATCCATCCTATTACTTAAAACATAAGCCCATCCATCAATAGGAATTTAAATCACTATGCAATCCCTAAATCCATCACATTAAATTCTTAAGTCGTTTGAAAAGTATGTTACCAAAGAAAAACTATATAATGTAACTTTAATCATGATAAACTATATTAAAACACTTATTTCATTAATTTTGGACTTGTCAATATACAAATTCATTTTTATAGATACTTTTGGACTAGTTTATGGATAAAATTTAAGGAAAAACTCACTCTTCGAAACACAGATAAAAACATAAAAACAAGCAATTTTTTAGTGTTTTGAAGGAAATAAAATCAAAATTATAAAAACATAACATAGATAAGCTACACCAAAAGATAATAAACAGTAGCAAATAAAACTAAAATTTTAAAAATTAATGTAACTTCTTACATAGACTGGTGCACGGTCCCGATTCATTTTTGTACTTGAATTTCTATTGAAAAAATCTAATTTATGCAAATATCCTTCCAAAACCAAAAGATGACACTATCCTTTTGAAATAAAGAGTTTATTTACTTATAGTATCATTTTGTACTAATAATGCAATATTGCAAAAATCCTAATATAATTTATTTTTTTTAAAGAATCCTCATTTAAAAGTTTAACTTTTTCTTAACTTATTAATAACTTCAATAAATAAAAATCATTTAAATCCATGGATAAACTATTTGTGTGTGTGTGTGTACATACGTACGTACGTACGTGCGTGCGTGTGTAAATACATACATACATACATATCTATATATATAAGGTCCATGCATGAGATTAATTTACCATGAGAGTCCTTTAAAATCTCCAAGACTTAATAATGGTGTTAATAAACACCTTTCAGAGTTTCAAAACTCTAAAATCTCCAAGAGTTAATAATGGTGCCAATAAACACCTTTCAGAGTTTCAAAAAGCAAAAATGGTATAATCTCATAGATCTTTATAATGGTGCCAATACACATCTTGCAATATTTACAAAGGTTTTTTAAGCAAACACCTTCAAATGATGTATCTTGATGGAGGGGGAAAGAGAGGGAAAGAAGTAAAGGGAGAGGAAGGGGGAGAGAGATAGAATGGAGGGGAAAAGAAGAGGGAGAGAGAGGGGGGGGTAAGGAAGCTCTCGCGCTGCCACAGCAGTAATTTTTTTTTTTTTTTTTTTGGTGCAGTCCCTTGCATTGCCACGGGGAGGGAGAGAGAGAGAGAGAGAGAGCGAGGGGGGAGGGGAGGGAGAGAGGAGAGGGAGACGGAGAGGGAAGGGATGCATTGTTGCAGTAGTAAGAAATTTAAAAAAAGGAAGGGAGAAGGAGAGGGGGGAGGGAGGGGAAGGAGAGAAAGAGAGAGAGAGAGGGGAAGAGGAAGAGAGAGAGAGGAGGGGAGGGAGAGAGAGAGAGAGAGAGAGAGAGAGAGAGAGAGAGAGAGAGAGGAGAGGAGCGAGAAGGGAAAATGGGAGAGGAAAAGGGAAGAGAGAAGGGAGGAAAGGTCTCTTATGATGTCACAGCAGCAAGAACTCTAACACAAAAAAGGAGGAAGGGGGACGGGAGAGGGAAAGGGAGGGGAGAAAGGGAGAGGGAGAGGGAGGGGAGAAATAATTTTTAAAAAATAAATTTAATTAGATAAGAGGGGAGAGGTGCGTGATGAAGAGGAGGGGAAGAGATTGTGCTGCCATGGTAGCCCATTCCCTTGGGCACCTATACAATTAATTGGGGGGTGGGGAAGAAAGGGAGGGAGAGAGGAGACGAGAAGGAGAAGAGAGAGAGAGAGAGAGAGAGAGAGAGAGAGAGAGAGAGAGAGAGAGAGAAGGGGGAGAAAGATAAGGGAGAGAAGGGAGGAGAAAGGAGGGGGAGAGGGAGAGGGAGAGGGAGAGGGAGAGCGGGAGGGGAAGGCAAAGGGGAAGGGGAGCGCAACACGAGAGGGAGAGGGAGAGGGGAAAGGGAGCGCAACACAAGGGAGAGGGAGAGGGAGAGGGAGAGGGAGAGAGAGAGAGCAAGGCAGGGGAACATGATGAGAGGGAGGGTGTGATTGAAAACCAGTTACGAGAGAGGTGGGAGTCAATATACTTCCCTCAAGGAATTCAAACTTCCCCCTCTAGAATTCAAACTTCCCGCTCCTTCTCTCCTCTCTCTCTCTCTCTCTCCCTCTCTCTCTCTCTCCCCCATTCTCCCATGTTTCCCTTTTTCCCTTTCTCCCCTTTCCCCTCCCCCTTCCCCCCTTTCCCCCTTTTCCCTCCCCCTTCCCCCCTTTTCCCTCCCCCTTCCCCCATTATCCCCTTTTCCCTCCCCCTTTACCCTATTTCCCCTCCCCCATTCCCCCCTTTTCCCTCCACCTTTCCCCCATTTTCCGTTCCCTATTCCCCCCTTTTTCCTCCCCCATTTCCCCCTTTTCCCTCCCCCTTTCCCCCACTCCTCCCTTTCCCCTCCCCCTTTTCCCCCTTTTCCCCCTTTCCCCCTTTCCCCCATTCCCCCCTTCCCCCATTTCCCCCTTCTCCCATTCCCCTCCCCCCATTCCCCCTTCCCCTCCCCCCCATTCCCCCTTTCTCCCCTTTCCCCCTTCCCTGTTGGTTCATAAAGAAAGCAATGAATAAATCTTTATTCGTGAGTGGTTACATATATACGCAACTGCCTCCATGTTGGTAGATCTCAGATCCACAATCATCTCCATTATTATCTCAATCAATCACCTCCTATGATCACTCACACATCCCACCAACCTGACATACCTAACTGCCAAGTTACTAGAACCTTCAAGCACACCTACACTCACACACTTCTTGCATAGGACTCCAAGCCCATAGGCATACACACACACATCAATTTGCCCCTTCATTCCCCCCCACAAATTGATGACCTCATCCCTTAGCAATAGTACATGGGATGCTCTATGGCTTGCTGCCCACCATCATGTGGCAACACACATGGCCCCAACTTGTGACTCACTCTTAGGATTCTTGGTTTACAACTGGGAGATAGACAATGACTATGTATGTAAAGCCCAATGAGTCCAAAAATAAAAGAACCTCAAAAGACTAACAATCATTGAAGGATGGACTATCCATGGTAGAGAGCCATTATTGACCTCACACACACATAACTTAGAAAACATATGGATCCTCACCCTTGTCAAAATTGACTTGGGTGTTGTAAGCAGTGAGAGCTTTAACATTCTCTGGTTCTTCTTCTTCTTCATCCTCTGCTTCTTCAACAAGGTTGGCTGAACATCTCTTCTTTGCATAGCATTCTTTTTCAAAGTGTCCAGGTTTGCCACAAAAGTTACACTTCATTTTGTTATTTCCCTTGTAGTTGCTTTTGGCCAAATATGTCCCTTCTTTGTAATATGCCCCTTCTTTGTTGTAATCACTTCTTTGTTTGATCTTTCTTTCCTCTTCCAAGAGGGATGCTTCAATTTCCACCAGACTTATCTCTGGTATATTGGTGAGTGTGGTTACAATAGTTCCATATTCTTCAGTGAGACTTCTAAGTAAGATGGCAATTACAATACCTTCATCAAGATTAAACTTGATGCCAGATAACTGTGTCGAAATGCTCTTCATTGAATTTAGATGTGAAGAGATGTATTCTCCTCTATCCAATTTTAAGTCAAAGAACTTGATAAGCAAGCTAAACTTAGAGCATCTCCCCTGTGCCTCAAAAACATGCTCAAGATGAGTCCATGCAGCATGAACAGTCTCACATCCATCAATGTGGTGGATAAAAGAATCACTCAAACCAAGAGCAGTTATAGCTAGTTCTTTTTCATCTTTAGGAAGCCATGAAGCTTCTCCTTCCCTAGTTGTAGGTTTAGTTTCTTTTCCATTAGCCACCTTCCATATTCCCTTTTTCATGAGACTAAAATTCAGTTTTGTTTGCCAAGTGTGGAACCCCTCTCCTTCAAACTTATCTATTTTAAGTTTGGAGGCCATTTTGGGAAGGTCTTACCAATTTAATGGCAGTGTCTAATCCCTTTACAAAAGATCAATCTTTTTGAACAAAGAAATCACCATCACCATATAGATGCAAATTGCAAGATCCTAGTTGTTTGGCATATGCATATCCAGTTGGCTTCTCCCACAAACTCGTAACTGGGATCTTCTTTACCTTGTACTTTGTCGTTGTAGTTTTCTTGACATCTGAAGAAGTTTGAGAATTTGGCATATTGTCAAGAAATCAACTGAACTTCAAAGTACATTCTTTGAACTAAAAAGGCAAACTTTGAATCTCTGAACTATACTTTCACTTCTCAAGCATTTAGTGTACCATCAAAATTTTCAAAAATACACTAGAAATGCTTGCAGAGAACATAGGAACTTTGGAGGCTTGATACCTCACTTCAAATAGCAAAAAGCTTGGGGCTTTTGCCACGCAATCAGAGATACATAAGTAAGGAACACTCAGTACAGATCTGAGGTAAAATGGCACATTACTTCTCCCGGGGCAGCAGCATCTTATTCACTTGAGGAAGCTTTGTCTTCTCTTGAATAGACTAGTTTTTTGTTGATTACTCCCTTGTTACTAGACCAAATCACTCAATATCTCTACTGTGGGTAGCTCTAGTAGTAGAGAAAGCATAGCTCAAAGGAATTACAAAGTAAGCGACTATAGTGACCAACATTGCAAAAGTGGCATGGAGGAGACAGAGAAGCATTGTAGATGGTGACAAAATCTGTCAATCCCTCTAGTCAGATAGGTCACCCAGGCATAAGGAAGGTCTTGTTGAGAGGGTTTTTCAATCCATTGCATGGATGAGGAGAACTGAGCTCCAAGGTCACGGTAGAAGAAGGAGAAATGGGAAGCATTTGGGAAGAAGATGGAATTTGCTTGGAATCTTCAAAGAATCTTGTGGATTCTCATTCTAGGCACTAGGATTCTCAACAAGCTCTGATACCACATGTTGGTTCATAGAGAAAGCAATCAGGCACAATGAAAAAATCTTTATTCATGAGTGGTTACATATATAGGCAACTGCCTTCATGTTGGTACATCCCAGATCCACAATCATCTCCATGATTATCTCAATCGATCACCTCCTATGATCACTCACACATCACACCAACCTAACATACCTAACTGCCAAGTCACTAGAACCTTCTAGCACACCTACACTCATAAACTCCTTGCATAGGACTCCAAGCCCATAGGCATACACACACACACATCAATTTGCCCCTTCATTCCCCTACCCCCCATTCCCTCCTTTCGTCCATTCCCACCTTCCCCCCTTCCTCTCCCCCCATTCCCCCCTTCCCCTCCCCCCTTCCCCTTTTCCACCCTTTCCCCTCCCCCCCCTTCCCCTCTCATTTTCTCCTTTTCCCCCCTCCCCCACCCCCCCCCTTTCCCCTACTAGTTTAGTTAATATCTCAAACTTGAAATTTGATAAATTCGCCCAAAAATTAGCATAACACACCCAAAGCGTGTTTTTTGGCGGTTATGTATGATAGTAAAAAATGTGATTTGTGGTGAGTTTAACCACCCAAAGCATATCCAATGACGATACTTGTCACAAGACTCAAAAAAGGTTAAATTGAAATGAGTGCAAGGTATTGTGCCCATACGGTATGTGCGCATTTAAATAACACACCTCACATAGTATTTTTTTGTGGTTGTGCATAATACTTGATGAAAAAGTGGGGTTGTGCCGACTTTGACTATCCAAAGCATGTCCGATGGGCTCAATACTTTGCACGCACCTCAACATGGGTTTTTTTATTATGTGTGAAAAGTATCGTGCCCATCGGGTATGAGTGCATTTGAATAACACACCTCAGATACTATTCTTGGCCAGTTGTGCATAACATTTAGTGAAAAATGGAGTTTGTGGTGCATTTTACGATCCAAAGCATATGTGATGGATATGATTTTTTATGCATCTCTAATTAGGCTATATTAACACGTGTGCAAATCATCGTGCCCATCAGCTCTATGAGAGCATTTGAATAATACACCTCAGATACTATTTTTTGGAGCTTGTGCATAACACTTGGTGAAAAATGGAGTTTGTGGCATGTTTGACTATTGAAAGCATATCCAATGGGAATGATATTTTGAACTCGCATCAACATATATTACATTGATGTGTATGCAAAGTATAGCACCCATCGGATATGAGGGTATTCAAATGACACACCTCAGATTACTATTTTTTCAGTGTTGTGCATAGCACTTGGTGTAAAACAAGGTTTGTGGCAACTTTGACCATCTAGATCATATCTGATGTGCACAATACTTTGCATATAGATCAACATAGTTGTATTGATGCACGTGCAAAGTATTGTGCCCATCGAGTATGTGCACATTTGAATAACACACCTCAAAGCGTCTGTTTTTTGTGGTTGTGCATAACACTTGGTGAAAAATGAGGTTTGTGGCGAGTTTAACCTGTGAAGAGAGTGGCAGAGAAGTAAGGAGTCTCACTTGTAGCTTTCTCACATACACAATGGGGGAATACACACAAAGATGGAGCCTTGAAAACAATTTTCCTCTTCTTAGTTGTGAAAGCCAACAGAACTCTCTAAGTACAAAAGAATAGGTGAAGCCTATATGTGAGTCTCAAACCAAACTCAAAAAACTAAGGTGGCATACTAACTGAGCCACTAACTAGAGTACATAAAGATAGCTGTCATCCAACTATTATTCTTGGGTGGTGTACTAACCACATCTATAGCTAACAAGTCAGTGACATAAATGCACAATGGTCACCCTGGCATATCACAAGTGGAGCTCGATATCTCAACACTCCCCCTCGAGCTCAATCCCAGTTCCTACACACCAAGCAGGTCTCTGAACTTGCGCAGCTTCTCTGCACCCAATGCCTTCGTGAATATGTCAACAACCTGATCCTCTATGCTGACATAAACTAGATCAATAAAACCTACTAGAACCTTCTCCCACACATAGTGATGATGCACCTCAATGTGCTTTGTTCTAGCATGATAGACTGGGTTATTTGCCAAGTGTATACTGCTCATGTTGTCATAATAAATGACAACTGGCCCATCTGTAGACTGATGCATATCATAAAGTAGCTTATACAACCAAGCTACCTCACATGCAGCCATTGCTGCACCCCTGTACTCAGCCTCTGTGCTCGACAAGGCAACTGTAGGCTGTTTCTTGCTGCTCCAAGTGACTGTAGCACTCCCAAAAGAGAACACGTATCCACTGGTAGGTCGTCTATCAGAAATACTACTAGCCTAATCAGCATCATTGTATCCATGTAGTTTATCTGAACCCCCGTCTCATAAAATAGTCCATACTACAATGTGGACTTCACATACCTCAGTATGCATCTAGCCACATCCAAATGTGATTTCCTTGGAGCTTGCATAAACTAACTTACCAACCCAACATCATAGCTCAAATTTGGCCTGGTAATAGTCATATAAATCAAACTTCCTACTATGCGTCTCTACATAGTAGGGTCTTCCAGAAGCTCACCTACATCTGTGCTCTTAACTTCACATTCTGCTTCAAAGGAACTGAAATAGGCTTACAGTCTGTCATCCCATATTTGGATAGCATGTCCAATCCATACTGCCTCTACAAGAGCCATATCCCACTTGTGGATCTAATCACCTCAATGCCCAAGAAGTAACGTAGCTCTCCCAAATCCTTCATCTCAAACTTCTGCTTCAATAGCATTTTCACATGAAGGATATCTTCATCACTATCACCTGTGATGATCAAATCATCAACATAAATGACAAGCAGCATAATGCTTTTCTCTGTTTTTCTCACATAAAGTGAGAAATCTACCTTGGAAATCTGAAAGCCAATAGTGACAAGATACTGTCCTATCTTGTCAGACCGTGCTCTAGGTGCTTGCTTCAAGCCATACAAGGATTTCTTCAACCTGCAAACAAACTCAGGATGAACAGCATGAACATAACTTGGTGGCTGCTCCATATGGATATCTTCTTGCAAATCACCATGCAAGAAAGCATTCTTTACATCCATTTGATGTAAAGACCATCCCTTTGATGCAGCCATAGCAATGACTGCTTTTACGGTTGCCATAGTGGGTTCTGGTTCATGTATCACTTTGACCGTGACACATCTTGTCAATGACGATAAGCATACTGTACATTTCTAACTAAGTATTAATGCCATTCGACATGTATTTGGTCTCCTCTCATGAAAGAGCCGTTTGTCAAGCGTGGAGTTTGGAATCCAAATTGAGCAAGTTTGTCGATTGGGATGATAGGAAGAGCAAAGGGGGGATCCCATTCGATGACATCAAGGACCTTGCATATGTCAAACCCATGCAATTCATTTGATTCCTAACAAAGGTGGATATGGCCGACCACCACAATATTATATTTCTAGTATTCTCTTACGGCTATCTGACCCCATTCAATTCAAATCCAATTGGGCAAACTACTTCTATACAAAACTTTGACTTCAATGTGCCAAGTTGATGTAGAAATTTGGCAACCCCATGATGATCATGACCCTAATCAATCATATGTTGCGCAAGAAATGGCTTCTTCACACCTTCAGAGTAGTGGACCGACATCCAAGGTCTCTCCAAGCCACTCCTAGAGTAACCACTCAGGCCCAAGCCAAGACTATAGAAGGCCAAGATGAATCTAGGAAAGAGCAAGAAAGATTCAAAGCTACAACCAAGTGGGTTGACATCGTGACAGAGTGCATCAAGGATAAAGTGGTAGCCTCCACCCTTGGTTTGCCTTTCAACCTCTCAAGTAGATAGTGGTAGCCATTAACACCTCGATCGTGACCACAAAAATTTTGGCACAATAATCAGGTTGGACAACCCCATCAATGATCATCTCTATCAGGGTCAATTGTTCAGTTTTGATGAATCTACTGGCTCTAGATCTCAAGGGGATGCGTCAATTTTACGAGCAAAAACCTATGAGCAGGTTTATCCGAGCGTGTTTTTCAAGAGATTTTTAAAAATGTTTTTCTTTAGGAAACATGGTTTTTACACTTTTATTTTCACTAGAACTAGATCCCTTTATCATAAAAATATACAGACTAGTCACTCATTCATTTTTACACAACATAATTTTCTTATTTAGAGACATCCCTTTGTACCCCTATTATTACCTTAAAAAAGTGTTGATTCCTTTAAGAAACATTCCTCATAATCACTCTCAATGTAATAATACTATGCATATATAATTACTTATTAACACATTTATATCATATGGCAATATCTTTTTAGTGTTTTTATAGCGTATTTATGGACATGTTTCTAAAGAAGTTTAAATTACTATAAATAAGTATTAACTTGGGCTTATATATCACTCTCATAAAATACATGTAATATTTAATACTATATATGAAAGATTTTCCAAAATATAACTTCATAGATGTGCTCAAATGGGGTGTTCCGATCAATTTGAGTGGTTGAATGACTATATTTGGACATTGGATATGAAAGTTATGTCACTTTTAAAAGTGCTGTCCAAGGTAGTTTCGCCAGCGAAACTACCTTGGGAGACTTGCTTCAAAGGGGTTTCGCTGGCGAAACTACCTGGAGGGCTTGCTTCAATGAGTTTTCTTTGAAGAAACTCTTTCATGAAGATAGGTTGAGAGAGGGTTTTCAATGTCACCCCCTATTAAGTAAAAGTTGTAAGAAGGATCATAAGGGAATTTTCATAGAGAAGTCTACTCTACATGTGGGTTTCTTCAAAAGCCATCCCATTATGCTCTCACCATTCCTACAGATTCACCTAAAGATTTTTGTATAAAATAGGCATTGCTATAATACTTTGCATATTTCTAAGTGAAACTATGTTTTCTTCTGATCGATTTTTGCCATATTTATGCATAGTTGGAAGCTTTTTTTTTCCTTCGCTCGGACGCTCGGAAGATTTCGCTCAGAAAATGCTCGTCCCCATCTCAAGGGAAGCCCTAGGACATAACACAAAAATGGAGGCCTTGCTTACAAGCATCAAAGGAAAATCACCCATGAAAAACAATATGCTCCAATTAGACTTGATTGGATTGATATAACAGAAGCCTTGGGACGTTGTTCTTCTTCTAGCTATAGCTCTCCAAATGAGTACTGAGAGCTCCAAGACAAGTCCCCCGAGAAGTTCAACATCATGTAAGATCGCTTCATGAATTTCTTGGTGCATAGCACACATATTGCTTTGAATATGTACAAGCAACACCCAAAACTCTATTGGCCACTTCTACCAACTTTGCTCTCACCAAACTCAAGGCTAATGATGGCACAAGAATTATAGAACGAGAGCAAAAAGGCTCTCCAAGCCATTAGTGAAGGACTAAAAGCAAGGGCACAAGCCAATGGCTGCCATTGTGCTCAAGTAGCAACTCACTCTCTTTGAAGGTGAGCTAGTGGCAGCTTGTGCAAATGGGCTTGAAAGATGTTGCATGGAGATCGAAGAAAACTTTGATACTTAGACGTCCATGCCACTGAGCAAAACAACAACAAGAGACCATAGTCCTGTATGCTGATCTACTGTTATGAAATGGAGTCAAGCTAAGTCAGTTTTGGTGAGTCCTAGTGTGAGTTTTATAGTATTAGGTGTCTAAGAGTGCCACATGTCATATTAGGAGTTATCCCATATACATTTGGTACTTTGTGTGTGGCAATGTGCCTATCCTATAAAGGCATTGTACTTTCACTTGTCAAATCAATCAAGCCTCAAGCCTCAAGCCTCATTTGGCTATGTAAGTACTTTCCTTTGGTTGTTTATTTCTATCTAGCATTTCATTTCCATTTCCATTTCCATTTCCATTATGTTTGCTATCTAGGCTAGTATTTCATGTCTTAGCCTAGACTACCTTGCCTCCCGTCTAGTTCCAACATATGGTATCAGAGCCATGTGTCTAGCCCTTTCCCTATTCGGTTGTGTTGACTTTCCCTGAACCGAAAATCATCGTAGATGCCCAATTAGAGCTTCTGTGGGTCTAGTATTGGTCGATGGTGCACAAATTTCTATGATATTCAAGATGTGATGAGACATAGCTCACACATCTTATGCAATGTCGAAAGGTGGGGGGTTGGTGCATAGGCACTCTGGAGCAATGTGGCAAATCTTGCAATGGAACTCCGCACAATGTTGGGTTTGTCACTGGGTAATGCTGGATAGTGCTTGCTAGTGCTTATCGGTGTCATCTTTCCCCAATCATAAATGCCCAGATACACTTCCTCGGATGACTCAGAGAAGTGTAGCATAATGTCTTTTGCATGCAAATCATTATGTAGGACATTGTGTTGGTGCATGTAATGAATAGTGTGAACAAGTGCACTTAAAATATCAAATACATGCTAACGGATCCATGGAGCTTTGCAAATGGAAGCTATCCTTTCCTCCAAGATAGAGCTCCCTTCCCCTTCAACCCATTGCACCAACAACATTGTGGATGAAGATCTTGAAAGAGTGTGGCTCCATCTTCCCCGATAATTGGCTTCTCCAACAATGAGCTTCTCCAATGACATTGTGGCTTCTCCAACAATGGATTATTCAAGGTCGACCTCAACAAACATTAGACATTTCAACTACAGCCCCGATTTTTATCCACTTCAACTGATGCCATTTTTATGCCTGTCATTCTCTTCCTAGTCGCCATTTTGCCCAACATCCTGCCTGCTTTCTACTCTAATTTACCTTGTCATTTCTGTTGCATCTCTGTCCGCCATTTTTTGAGCCATTTATGCTTGATTTTTATGCCCGGCATTTCTGCTCTACCTGCTCGCCATTTATAGCAACAAGCTACCTGCACCTGTTTACCATTCTACATCAAACTGCCCTCTTTCTGTCCATTTTTTTTCCCTTTGCCATTTTAGCTCACCATTTCCTGAGGTACACAATGAGTTCTCTCTCTTCAACCTCATTGCTCATGGAGAAGTTCATGGAGGCATGATTCCCTACTTGGCAAACTAAGGTGTAGCTACTCCTCATGAAAGAAAATGTATGGTATGTCATTGAGGATAATCAGGACTACACTACAACAATGGATCCTCAACAACTCAAGATATGGAAGCAACACAACTCAAAAGCTATTGCTATTATCAGACCTTGCCTCGATGATACTTTGATTCAGCATATCGACTTCAAATTGATGGCCAAGGCAATTGGGGCGCGTCTCAAGAATCTTTTTGGCAAGAAAATCACAAACTCCAAGGTTTTCTTGAAGTTGCAATTTTATAAGTTGAAAATGGAGGATAGTGATACCTTGAGTGCAAATTTAGTAAAGATGAAATCTCTTGTTCAACAACTTTCCAGCTTGAAGTGTCCCCTTGACAATGAGGACAAAATGGCTATCCTCATGAAGAGTATGGAAGGAGTCACTAGTTTTGAGCACACTCTTGAAGTACTTAGGCTTGCTACGAATACCTTTGATGATATGGTGACTCTTCTTCTCAAAAAAGATCATTAGAACAAAGAATCTCAAATCTATTACCTATTGTAACAAGATTGGTCATGTGGAGGACAAATGCTACCAGAAGCTAGGCCAAATAGCAAACTAAGGAGTTAGGACCATGCCAGTTGGGTTGTAGCCACCACTAGTGACGATGAATATGATGACGCTTCGACACAAGTTCATGCTCTCACTGCTCAAATCCAATACCTCTCTCCCTCCAAAGGACGATGAAGATGATGATCCTTTTTTTTTCTAAGCATGTTGTATTTGGGTACTCTGCCCTTGGGGTGTTTCCCAAAAATGAGTGCAATAAATCATGTGTGTTGAGTCAATAAAGGTTATTTGCCTTGGATAGTCCTCCTAAAATGATGTATGGGTTTTCTATGGTGTGTGGCTCCATGTATCTCATTAGTCCCTGGAGCCAAGAGGGGGATGTACTGTGGGAGACATGTATTCGCTTTGATAGGTCTATTTATCAGGACTGGCATGCGAGTTCCAAGATATTGGTGCATTGGTCTCCTAGACCTCTAAGTTGGTCATGCATCCATGCATGATGAACCTCTGAGCCATGCCAAGTGAGCCTCTGAGTCTATACCATGCTCACTAGCCTCTGAGTTAGCATGGGAGCCATGTTGAGTTCTAGACCACGAGTTGTGGACTGTTTCCATTGTCATGTTCTATTTTTGGTTCCATTCGAGTAGTCACTCACCTTTCGGGGTGTTAGGAAATGGAGTCAAGTCGAGTCGGTTTTGGTGGGTCCTAGTCTAAGTTTTATAGTACTAGTTGTCTAGGAGTGCCACGTGTTATATTGGGAGTTATCCCATATACATTTGGTACTTAGTGTGTGTGTGTCTATCCTATAAAGGCATTGTACTTTCACTTGTCAAATCAATCAAGCCTCAAGCCTCTTTTCGTTATGTAAGTACTTTCCTTTGGTCGTTCATTTCTTTCTAGCATTTCATTTCCATTTCCATTTCCATTATGTTTGCTATCTAGACTAGTCTTTCATGTCTTAGCATAGACTACCTTGCCTCCCATCTAGTTCCAACATGTACATGCACAACATGAGCGATGCTGACTACAATTACAACATCAGGTCAAGGAGGCCTGTTATCAGCCTCAAGATGAGCCAAAGATTGAAAGACAACAAGAAGAGGAGTATGAGTGGGTCTTCTGGGCGTCATTCGACATACGCACTCATGATCTAGAACCACGCATGATAGAAGACACCCTCCAGTTTCACATAAATGTTCTTAGAATACCCCAACTCAGTATCATCTAGACCTTACTAACACCCTCCCCCCTAGCTCTATTTTGGATGTTCTTCGCCACCATGCTAGCTATACCCATGGCCTTTTTTAGTGGAGACCTCTAGTTCAAAAATGATGCTGCCATCAAGCTCCTCTCCTTACACCCAATTATCCTCAATTTTAGGAGCTAGTGTCACATAATCCAAGGGTCTTCAATTTTTCCTACCAGAGAAGCTAGTAAAACTAGCTAACCTGCCAATGTGGACATGTAGACCACATTCTATGGCCACAAGCCTAGGGTGATTTTGAGAATGCGAAAGCATGGAAGCTAAGTGGACAATGAATTAGCTCATCCAAAAGTATGCTACCCAATTCATGTTGAGATATCGAGCTCCACTCGCGATATGCCAGGGTGACCGTTGTGCATTTATGTCACCGACTTGTTAGCTGGAGATGCGGTTGGTACACCGCCCACGAATAATAGCTGGATGACAACTATCCTTATCTACACTAGTTCGTGGCTCAGTTAGTATGCCACCCTAGTTAGTTGAGTTTGGTTAGAGACCCACATATAGGGTTCTTCTATTTCTTTGTACTAGAGTTCTTTTGGCTTACACAACTAAGAAGAGGAAAACTGTTTTCAGCCTCCACCTTTGTGTGTATTCCCCCATTGTGCATGTGAGAAAGCCACAAGTGAGACTCCTTCCCTCTCTCCCACTATCTTCACATGGTATCAGAGCCTTGTTCGTGGTAAGGAGCTCAAGAAAGCAAGCCAAGTTCGTGGTGTCCTGGTAAGAGGACCAGTGTTGCTTTCCTATTTCGAGTTTGGGAGCAAATCTCTGCAGGTAGCACAGCCAGAAGTGCAGGAGTGCACTGTTTCAGATTGAGACGCCCTTCGCGGTGTGGTGAGAGCGCAGTATATGCTGTGGGGCCCGTTTTGGGGCCCGTTTTGAAGGTGGAAGTTCTTCGCAGGCACTCAGAAAAAGGCCCTGTTTTTTGTTGTGCGACCACTGCGACCACTGCGCGGCTAGTCGGTGGAAAGGTGCCACAGAAATTGCATTGTATGCCTATGTGCAGAGATATTGGGAGTTGCAGATTCATGCATGTTGCCTGTTGATGCAAAATCGTCACTAGGAAGTGACTGTGTGGTGAAATACCACTTTCGTCAGTTTTGCAGATCTGCCCGTGTGAGGCAAAAAGCTGTGTTTTTTGCAGTGACTGAATATTTTGCAGTGTTCTGTAATGGCATCTGATTCTCTTTCACAGATTGTCACTGAAAAGCTTGACAAGAACAACTTCCAGGCATGGAAGTTTAGAATGACGAATTTCTTGATGGGAAAAGGCTATTGGCAATTCATTACAGGAAATGAAGAAGAACCTATTCTTCCTAATGTTCCCAGTCAACAGGAAATGTAGGCATTCAAAGGATGGCATGAGAGAGCCAGGAAAGTTATGTACTGGCTGTCTATCAGTATTTTGGACTCCATGATTGTGCATATTCAGGATGCAAATACGCCAAAGGAGGCATGGGATACTTTGGCAAAAATGTATAGCACAAATACGCAAGCCAGGAAAATGCAACTCAAACAGGAGTTGCACAATGTGCAGAGAGAAAATTTGAGCATAAATGACTACCACATGAAAGTGAAGAAAATTGCAGATGCACTTGCTTCCATTGGGTCGCCAGTGGATGATGATGATTTGGTTTCTGTGACCTTGAATGATCTAGGAAAGGATTATGCACAGTTCCGAACATCCATTGCCGTCCGTGAAAAATTTCCTGATTTTGAGGAGCTGATTGCTCTTCTAATTTCTGAAGAGCAGAGAAATGGTGGTGCATCTTCTTCAGCAGGAACTTCAAAAGAAACTGTCTTCTACTCAAATGCTGGCAGAGGTAGAGGCAGAGGTAGAGGAGGCCGATCTACAGGCCGTGGTAGAAATCAAAATATGCAGCAAATGCAAGAAAACCAGTCCTATGCAGGAGGATGTGGTAACTCTAGAGGCAGGGGGAGCCAAAGACGCCGTGGTGGATGGCAGAGAAGCCAAAATGCAAACAGCAATGTTGAATGCTACTATTGTGGCAAAATGGGTCATATGGCTAAGGACTGCTACAAAAAGCAGAATGACATTATGAATGGAAAATTGCAGCAAGGCAATTATGCATCTTCTAGCAGGCAAGGTGATGACAGAAATGAGCATCTATTTATGGTGCAACATATGACCAATTCTGTGACAAGTGCAGAAGAACAAAATGATGTGTGGTATGTTGACTCAGGTGCGTCAAACCACATGACAGGTCATGCAGAATGGATGCAAGATGCAAGGAAAATGGAAAAGCCAGGATTTGTGGAGACTGGTAATGATACTGCACATCCTATTGTGCAGATTGGCAAAATTCCTTTGTCTATGTAGGATGGGAAAAAGAAATACTTTTCTGATGTATTTCATGTCCCGAACATCACCAAGAACCTGGTTTCTGTTGGTCAGATGGTTGAGCAGGGCTTGCAGGTTAGATTTAATCCTCATGGATGCTTTGTTGAGGATATGAAAAATAATGGTCGCTTGATAGCAAAAGGAAAGAAGAAGGGCAGGATGTTTACGTTGGATGCAGACATGCCTGAATTGAGTGCAGCAATGTTTGCACATGGGACCGGTGTAGTTGCAGATATTGATATCTGGCACAAACGCATTGGTCATGTTAATATATAGCGACTTAAATCAATGCAAGCCCAAAATATTGTTGCAGGATTGCCTAAATTCAAGGTTGCAGAAATGCACAAGGTTTTTGAAGCCTGTCAATTTGGGAAACAGGCAAGGAAACCTTTTCCTAGGCATGTTCAAGAGAGTAAAAAGCCATTGGAATTAATCCACTCTGATGTGTGGACTACAAAAGCTGCATCTATTGGAGGCTGTCACTATTTTGTCACATTTATTGATGACTTCAGCACAAAACTGTGGGTGTATTTTA
Source organism: Dipteris shenzhenensis (assembly GCF_047967505.1). Lineage (NCBI taxonomy): Eukaryota > Viridiplantae > Streptophyta > Polypodiopsida > Gleicheniales > Dipteridaceae > Dipteris > Dipteris shenzhenensis. Next base: position 35,789,251 of record NC_141602.1, read on the forward strand.
TGAAAAAGAAAAGTGAAGTGTTTGGGCACTTCAAAGCTTTCAAAGCTATGGTTGAAAAAGAAACAGGCCTGCAAATAAAATGCCTAAGGTCAGATGGAGGGGGAGAGTACCTCTCAAATGAGTTTGCAAGGTTCTTGCAGGAGCATGGTATAAAGCAGCAATATTCATGCAGTCATACCCCACAGCAAAATGGAATTGCAAAAAGAAAAAACAGGCATATTGGAGAGGTATCTCGGGCTATGCTAAATGAAAAAGATCTACCAGATTATTATTGGGCTGAAGCAGTTGCAACAGCAGTCTATATAATGAACAGGACTCCCACTGCAGCAATACATGGCATGACGCCAGAGGAGATGGTAGGAAACCAGATATTTCTCATTTGAAGATTTTTGGTTGCATTGCCTATGTCCATGTGCCAGATGAGTTGAGGTCCAAGTTGGATCCAAAAGCTGAGAAGTGCATCTTTATTGGTTATTCTCTGCAGCAGAAAGGGTATAGATGCTATAACCCTTCTACACGTAAGTTCACAGTGAGCAGAGATGTTGTTTTTGATGAGATGAGCAGCTGGTATAAACCAGTAAATGTGATGATTGATGTAGATGCACAAAATGGTAATGCTGCACAGAATGCACAGCAGCAATCACAAAATATCAGTGGACCTACAGTGTCGTCTAGCAGTGGTTCACATACTTCGCCATGGACAGGTAGATTGAGATCAGGAGAATCTCCTCAAAGCAATGTAGAGAGTGGTACGCAGGTATCACGAAAAGGAAAAGAGAAGGTAGATCAGCCCATGTTTGATGTGAATGCAGGTCACTCTTGTGTGGATGCTGAATCCAGTGGCTCAGAACAGAGCATTGATGATGAGTTGGGTATCCCTTCTGTTGTTACACCTGGAGTAAGGAAGACCAGGGATGTTTTGAGAGCACCTGGAAGTGAGCCTATTTTGCGCAGGTCTACTAGGGTCAGGTATCCTATGGATAGGCTAAAATATGATGGATTTACAGCCATTCACTATGCCTATATGGTCAAAGTGATACAGGAACCAGAACCCACTTCTTTTGAGCAAGCCATGGGAAATGAAAAATGGGAGAAAGCCATGGATGAAGAAATGGATGCCTTGGATGCTAATGCTACATGGGAATTGGTGCCTTTGCCTAAAGGCAAGAATGCAATTGGCTGTAAGTGGGTTTATAAGATCAAGCACAATGCAGATGGTTCTGTGAATAGATACAAGGCAAGATTAGTTGTCAAGGGGTATGCACAGACATATGGCATTGATTATGAAGAAACTTTCAGCCCGGTTGCAAGGATGGCAACCGTAAGAGCAGCAATTGCTATGGCTGCATCAAAGGGATGGTCTTTACATCGGATGGATGTAAAGAATGCCTTTTTGCATTGGTGATTTGCAAGAAGAGGTCTTTATGGAGCAGCCAGCAGGTTATGTTCATGCTATTCATCCCGAGTTTGTTTGCAGGTTGAAGAAAGCCTTGTATGGCTTGAAGCAAGCACCTAGAGCATGGTCTGACAAGATAGGACAGTATCTTGTCACTATTGGCTTTCAGATTTCCAAGGCAGATTTCTCACTCTATGTGAGAAAAACAGAGAAAGGGATTATGCTGCTGGTCATTTATGTTGATGATTTGATCATCACAGGTGATAGTGATGAAGATATCCTTCATGTGAAAATGCTATTGAGGCAGAAGTTGGAGATGAAGGATTTGGGAGAGCTGCGTTATTTCTTGGGCATTGAGGTGATTAGATCACCAAGTGGGATACAGCTCTTACAGAGGCAGTATGGATTGGACATGCTGTCCAAATATGGGATGACAGGCTGTAAGCCTATTTCAGTTGCTTTGGAGCAGAATGTGAAGCTGAGCGTAGATGCAGGTGAGCTTCTGGAGGACCCTACTATGTACAGACGCATAGTAGGAAGTTTGATTTACATGACTATTACCACGCTAGATTTGAGCTATGCTGTTGGGTTGGTAAGTCAGTTTATGCAGGCTCCAAGGAAACCGCATTTGGATGCGGCTAGACGCATACTCAGGTATGTAAAGTCCACATTGCAGTATGGACTATTTTATGAGGCTGGGATTCAGATACAGTTGCATGGATACACTGATGCTGATTGGGCTGGTAGCATTTCAGATAGACGATCTACCAGTGGATATGTGTTCTCTTTTGGGAGTGCTGCAGTCACTTGGAGCAGCAAGAAACAGCCTACAGTTGCCTTGTCGAGCACAGAGGCTGAGTACAGGGGTGCAGCAATGGCTGCATGTGAGGTAGCTTGGTTGCATAAGCTACTTTATGATATGCATCAGTCTACAGATGGGCCGGTTGTCATTTATTGTGACAACATGAGTAGTATACATTTGGCAAAGAACCCAGTCTTTCATGCTAGAACAAAGCACATTGAGGTGCATTATCACTATGTGCGGGAGAAGGTTTTACTAGGTCTTATTGATCTAGTTTATGTCAGCACAGAGAATCAGGTAGCTGACATATTCACGAAAGCATTGGGCGCAGAGAAGCTGCGCAAGTTCAGAGACCTGCTTGGTGTGCAGGATTTGGGATTGAGCTCGAGGGGGAGTGTTGAGATATCGAGCTCCACTCGCGATATGCCAGGGTGACTATTGTGCATTTATGTCACCGACTTGTTAGCTGGAGATGTGGTTGGTACACCGCCCACGAATAATAGCTGGATGACAGCTATCCTTATCTACACTAGTTCGTGGCTCAGTTAGTATGCCACCCTAGTTAGTTGAGTTTGGTTTGAGACCCACATATAGGGTTCTTCTATTTCTTTGTACTAGAGTTCTTTTGGCTTACACAACTAAGAAGAGGAAAACTGTTTTCAGCCTCCACCTTTGTGTGTATTCCCCCATTGTGCATGTGAGAAAGCCACAAGTGAGACTCCTTCCCTCTCTCCCACTATCTTCACAATTCATGCCTCCGGTATCCTCATTTTGTATAATAAAGTGTTGGAGGGCATGCTCGAGGAAGTTTTCAGTTGATTTGAAACTGAGCATGTGACCTACCCCACAAATCTAAGCAAAGAGGAATCCAATACCTCCATACCTATTTTTAATTCAAATGAACACCCCAACCCCATCAATCCCCCTCCACCTCCCTACCCAACCCTGATTGCCCTCTCGCTTCATTGCTTAAAACTTATTTAAGTATTCACACTCAATCTATCCATTCTACCCCTCCCCCTTCTTCCACCTCCACACGTTCCTTAGCTTCACAAACCACTACTTCCACATGCACACATAGGTTCCACCAATGATCCCACAAGGCTAGGTCATGAACTCAACATACGTCATGAACTGGTTTTTTATCTTGACACGGGTCTGACTTATTGCCAAATGATATGCATATACCTTTTGGTTCAAAATCTTCACATGCATTATATCTAGACCTTTGAGGACTTAGGACATGCACAATACACATTTTTTGGAGCCACATCATCCATTTTGCCACATCTTGCAAAGGCTACTTGGCCACCACTACCTAGCCACACAATCTTTTGGATGGCTTGCCCGCACTTGATCCAAGGATGGATCAACTTTAGGAAGGGGGGCATGTTAACCACCTTGGTTGACACCACCACATTTTGTGCCTTCCTATGTAATTATGCATCTAAGTATTTTGCTAGGAGTTGCCTTGGAGCCATATGAGCCCAAGAAGATTCTAAAACTAGGAACAATAGAATAGAGAGATTAGGAGCGTAGGTTGGCCCTCACTTCAAAATGTGACATGTATAAAAGGCCAAAATTTTGTCTTTGGTCTTCAATTATTGATTGCAAGTTTTGGTGGAATACAATCTCTCCTTTTCTTCATGAGTTGTGTCTTGTCTTCTTCCATGCTCTTGCCTCTTGCAAATGCCACTCATCCCCCTTCACCTTCCCTTGCCTCTTAACTCCCATTCCCCTTTTCCTCTTCCCCTCTCCTCTTCAATCCCTTCTTTTGCATTCATAGCACTTATGTTGCATTGGTGGATCATACCACTTGGAGATTGGTGAATGGCATATTTGTTGAGAGTGCTTCCACACATGCCAGTGTTCTCCATTGTGTCGATCTCTAATAGCTTCTCTACAAGTTAGAGTACTGGACCAAAGTACTCTGGCAAATTTGCTACGAAGGGGGAGGCAAGCCTTTGATGCTATCCAAAATGCATTGTCCCTCAAACTTTTATCTTGCCATTCGATTACATGCATTGGTATTTACTTGTATGTCAAATTCGTGTGCAACTTGGTGGTAAAGGTATAGTCATAACTCAATTGGTAGATTTTCCATTGGAATGATGTAGGTTGGCGATTGATACAAAACTCGAGCAGGGCGAGTGCTACGTATAGGTTTTGACAAGGCTGCATCCAAGGTCTGATACCTGGCCCGAAAATCCTCACAACCAGGGATAGCCCACAAAATACCCATAGGGATGAATAGGGATGTTGGCAAAACTTCCCCTGGCAAAGTCAATGGTTTGGAAATAGAAAGAGGAGGGTTAGGCACAGTAGCATAGGAGGAACCTATCAGGGACTCTAGGCACTCTGGTTTGCTCATTTGTTCGGGTGGACTTGGCTCATTGTGTAGTCTTCTTCTGTGACTCAGGTGTCATGGGGATATTTAAAGAATGTCTATGGAGTCTCCTATTCCAAGCCACTCCTTGTGAGAGAAATGCAAGCACAAACAATCCACAAGTGTCACACAAGTGGGGCACATGTGGCTCTTGGAGTTTTTGCAATGGTGAGTTCACAATAGAACCAAAAATAATGCAGATGACCCTATATATCATGGATGTTTAAGGCCTATTTTTAAAACCCTTTATATGTAAATTTCTAATGAATATAATACACCATTTTCTATTCAATCTATGAGTACCCCCTTAATATGACACCCTTCTATAAGTGAAAAATGTGTAAAAAGGAGATCGTGCTACACTTACATATTTATGAGTCACCCCCCTGAGTCAATATCTACCAATGTTTGATATTATAACAAATCAATGCTATAAATGAGGTGGCAAATAAGATTCAATTACTTGATCACCTTGTTTCATATAAAGGAAAAACAAAATTGTTATAATGCCACATGTGATGACTAAGCTTAAACCGTGACTCAAGATAATTTTGCTATAGAAGGTAGAGAAGGAAGTTTTGCTATATTATCAACATGGTGGTGACATATATTCATTTCCATAATCACATGTTTTATTACATTCAAGGACAAATATCACGCCTAACTTTCTTTTTAGGTATGACACCTAACTTTCCCATGAGGGTGAGACCAAGTTGCAAAGTCATAATATGATGCCCAACATTGCCATGAGTCCAAGACTAAGTTGCAAACTCAAGAAGTCATAACATCTCAAGACAATGAAGCTTGAAGCAATGGCTTGAAAAAGTAGAGAAGGAGTTTCTAGATGTTGGGAATGATGTAGACAACAAATTACATCCAAGGGATAAAAATGAAGTTTCATACACTTTAAAAGCATTATAAGAATTTATGGAGAGCCAATGGATCTATAACCAGGCATAAAGTTTGTGAAAATGCACGTAGCAAGAAAAGTTTCGTAGACTCAGTAGTTTGAGATGATAGGACTTTTGAAAGTGATTTGGTGGCACTTATAAAGTCCCTACATTGAAAATAACTTTTTGATTTGATGCATGCACATGGCAACGAGTGGGTAGCAACAACCATTCAGGAGCTCACTAGGCATCTTCAAGGGTACATTTTGAGGTTAGATTTTTGTCAATCATTGAACAAGACAAATGAGTTTGTCAACTATGAAAACTACTAATGCTCTAGCATTATTTTACACCTTATGCTATGTTTCACACTACATATACTTGAAATCAAAACATGCGTTTTCAAGATACAAAAGGTAGAAGGTTGATAATTATTTAAGTGGAGAAAATGTGTTTCATGTTCAAGTTCAATAAAGGTAAGAATAGGATACTTGGTGACAAGCCTTTGTTTCTTGATCGTGTCTAGTTATTTACACGCAATCAATGTATGACTTATGTTCCACCTGTAAAGTGAAGAAATGTATAGCTATTATCATTTCGTGATGGACACAGAATAAATATAGGCACATGGGCGTCTTGGCTTATTGAAAATTATGATTGATGCCCTTGGTATATAATCTACTTACAACCACCTTGAAAGGTCAACCTCCCTCGTTTTCCTTGTTGTTTGAAGAAAAGGCTACATACGTATATTGGTTTCATTGGGAAAATAAAGAAACACTAGGGGAAGTACAAAGGGAATGCATGATAAGTATGAAAAAACAAAGGCAAAACCATCCGTAACACTACCTAACTGTAATGCCGAGCATTGAGATAGAAAATAATTGATTAAGGTATGAAAGTAATTATTTGAATCATCTCCTACCGCTATTTTGAAGGTGTTCTTGCCGTTCATTTCAACCCTTTATTTCTTAACAACATGCACACAAATCTTTAACCTATTAACCATGGACATCCCAAAAAAAAAGAGAGGATACGTGGCAGCTTGGAGGAGATGAGCTTGCCACGTGTCACAAAGAAGGAGCTCTTGGATTGAGGCTTGGAGGGGGGAGGAGGTGGAAAGACAAGAGGCAGGCTTTGGGGAGGAGGTGGAAAGACAAGAGGCAGCTTTAGGGGCAAGGAGGAGATAGAAGGTCAATGGAATGTAGGAGATGGAAGGTCACCTTCGGGAGGAAGGAGAAGATGGAAGGTCTCAGAGGAGGAGATGGAAGGTTACCTTTGGGAGGAAGGAGGAGATGGAAGGTTAATGGAATGAAAGGAGGAGATGGAAGGTCTCAGAGCCATGGGTTAAGACTTAGCCAAAATTTCAAAATTGATTTCTAGAAGATGATGAGTTTCCTATTGGATGTGTTCGAAATCAGGACAACCTAAAGTTTGTCAGACCTTATCAGAATCAAAAGCATATGTTCAAATTGAAATCCGAGAAGCAACGTTCTTTATTGCTATCCCATCTTGCCGACCTGTTTGCATCCGTTAGCGATCCTTGCCCCAACTTTTGCTGCATGTGCAAGGGGTGAGGGATTATCTATGTGAAACGGATTGCTGATCTCGAGAAGATGATAAGGAGGGAGAGGAGTTTTGATTTCGAGAAATGATCAAAACAAATTTCGAGAAATGATCAAGAGATGTTTTCTGATTTCGAAGTTTGGTGATTTCGAGTGGTAGAATTGCGGAGAGTGATCTGATACAGAGCATGGAGCTATGGCTATGGCGATTGGCTGATCTGGTGGTGTTCTGATACACACAACATCTTTGATTTCAGGAAGATGATCATGAAATGTCTTGTGATTTCGAAATTGCAAAGGATTGGTGATTTTCGAGTGGCAGAGTGATCTGGTACAGAGCATGGAGCTATGCAGTGTTCAGCCCTGCAAACTATATACAATGAACCTACAACATTTTTATTTTCACCCGAAAAATTTATTTTTTCAATTTTGTAAAATCTACAAAATTTCAGGTAGTTTAGTTATATTTTAGCTAAAAACTTTGCAAATTCTCAAGAAAAACCTTCAAAATTTGAAACCCCAAGTTTTGTGATTTGTTGAGAGAAAAATGTTTTCTGTGAACACTGGAGCTATGGCTATGGCGATCATTGGTGTTTCTGATACACACAGCATCTTTGATTTCGAGAACATGATCAGGAAATGTTTTCTTTTCTGAATTCGAAGTTAGCGGCAGAATTGCGTAGAGTGATCTGATACAGAGCATGGAGCTATAGCTATGGCGATTGGCTGATGTGGTGTACACACAGCATCTTTGATTTCGAGAAGCTGCTGAGGAAATGTCTTCTGATTTCGAAGTTGGAAAGGTGAGTAGAATGATCTGATACAGAGCATGGAGCTATGGCTATGGCGATTGGCTGATCGGGTGTTCTGATACAGTACACAGTATCGATGTGTGCAGGGGGCTATGGCGATGGCGTTTGGTGCACTGCCAATGGCTGGCAAAAATGGCAATTGTTGAATCCTCTCGGGATTTGAGTCCTTCTGGTAGCGTGCGTTTTGGATTTCCGAGACGGCCTTGACGATGATGATCATCGGGAGTTGCAGCAGCAGCAACAGCTCCAAACGCAGCAGATTGCGTGTGATGCTTCCCAGGTACAAATGCAGAGTATAATTTATCGCTGCTGCGAAGTTGCACGCAGGAGTTCCTCGAAATTTTTTTCCCCCATTGGAATGCGGGGAGCCAGCTTCGGGACCTCCGCCGACGGAACTTTCGCTTTTCTTGCATGATATCGCATCGACAGGAACGGTATGAAATTGCATTGACAGAAACGGAGTGTAGTTCCGCGTTTTTTCATTTCATAATCCGTTCGTCATAGCACAAGTCATCGTTAGAACACGGCAACGTTGCGGGAAGATAGCGCAACAGAAGATTCTTCGATCGCCGGAATTAGGCTTTGTGAGAAACCGTAGGGGTTTCAGAGAAATGCTTCGTGTTTAGAGTTCATTGCCGGAGGAGTTTCATCCGACATCGTTCCTTGGCAATATCAATCAATTACACAATTCTGTGCGGGGTTGCTTAAGCTTTCAGAGAAAATCGTTCTCGTCCGGAAGTCATTGCCAGGGATCGTGGAAGACGCACTTATTGTCGCCGGGGAGGACATCCAACAGCCTGTCCGGGAAACTTCACACAATTCTCATTGCGGCGGGACGATCAGAGAGGTCAGCTGAGTGATTGCGAGAATCCGAGAGAGAACGTCGGCAATTCTTCTTCGAAATGACCTGCCGGGGGTGTGGTCAAGGAATTCGAGGAAACGGTGCTGCGTGCTGCTGGTGATCATGCGCCGGGAGAGCGAACCAGTGGTGTTGCCGGAGCCGGAACGGAGTCGGCCGACGAAACGTGTGGGATCGGTGGTTTGACGGAAAGATTTTGAAGCATAGAAGGATGAGTTTGTGTGAGATAGATCTTCAGCTAATGAGGCTGAAGGATGAGGTGAGAGATTGTCACCGGTAGGATTCAAACGGAGGAGGACGGAAAAGGCAAGATTTGGCGATGGCGGTACAAGCGGCGAAGGCGATAGTAGCAGAAGCCGATGAAGCAGGTGAGCTGGGATGACGGAATGTTGAGGAGGTCCGGCAGATACGATCGATCGAAATCTCTGACGAAGGAACAAGAGCCTTTTTAGATCCGAATGTTCGTTTATCTTTTTCTGGCAAGCCAGGCAGTTTCCGTCAGTACTTCCGTTCTTCCCTGCCAAGCTCAGTGTTTCTGGCGATGGCGAACCAGATGCATCATCTCTTTTGCTCTTTTTTTTTGCAACGGTTTCTGCAGCAAAGCAAATCCTTCCGCCATAGCCAGATATCGTCCAAGAGCTTCTTCATCTCCATAGCCTGGTAAGCTCTCGAGCTTTTCAGCTTCTTCAATCCATCCCCGCCATAGCCACATACCTCGCTCATCATCGTCTCCTTTCCGTCCGTCTATCGTCTATCTTTGCAACCGCCCGATCGATCCGTCTATCACTCCAAGCTTCCCATCGCCATAGCCACCAGCAATTACACCTTCCTTCTCACTCCTCTCCATTGCCTCAATTTCAATTTTCTCGCTCGCCATTGCAGTCTCCTCCCCCTCTCCCCTCCCCTCCACAATCCTCCACAATTCTCATCGATCATTTGCTCCAATCTCTCAACCGTCGACTTCTCATCATCCTCCATCGCCAGCAACATTTTGAACCTCCCCACTCCAACCTCCCCTTCCGCCTCTCCGTCTCCCTTTCCCGCCACCGATTTGGATCCCCCAGCCTTCGTCCCTTCCCATCCTCACTTATGACACGTCCACCCCCCCTCTTGCAGCCTGCCTTTCGTCTTTGACCCGCCCCGCCCTTTGAATATCCAGCCTCGCTGTCCCCGTCCTCCTCTTGACTCCGACCGGCCCTCCGTCGCGGTTTCTTCCTCGCCCCCCCCGAATAGTCCACCCTCGTACACGCTGTCTCCACAATTCCCCTTCCTTGCTCTCTCTTTCTGCCTTCTCTCATGGTGTACTGACTCCAATTTGTTGCGCTCTCCCGCACGGCTTGCTCTCACTTTCTTCTGTAGGAATTTCGCTTGAGTGCCCCCTTCCACATTGGCATCACTCCAATCTTTTGCTCGAGGATTTATTTCCTCGTCATTCTGAGATGCTGCCGTCCAAGCGCCTATTGGCTAGCCTCCGAAACACCCACATACGCCCACACACACAGACCAGCGCGCTTTAAGGTCCTCCTCTCGACTCGCTGCGCCCAATATTTCCGACCGCAATGTCTGGGATTGGGCAGCAGCAATCACAGCAGTCTCCCCGAAGAAGGCCCCGGAATGGACGTGCCCCCAAGTACCCGTCCTCCGTCTCAGACCAGGCACTCGTTCAGTCTAACAGACGGATATACGATCTACGGCGGTGGCATAGACGTAAGTCCAGTGATAAAATGGGGACCTCTGATGGAGGCCAACCTCCAGCAGGATGGGTACTTGTATGGGCAGGCCGGTTTAAGCGTTGGCGGCGTCGCTGGTTTGTGGCTCATCCGCCCGGTCTTCTCCTTTACTACAAGAATTCTGACCAACTTGGGCGACCTGGTTGCATTAGCTTGCTCGTATAAATCTGACCTTGTTTCCTTACTTGCTCTGCTTCTACAGACATGGGCTTAATCCAATTGTGATCTATCACCGAACAAGGATTGAAATTTGAATGTTCCGTATCAGAAACAAATGTTTCGCGAACTGTGTTATGATCATGCTTTTCTGTTCTTTAGGGGGCAGACGTAGCGCCAACTCCAGGGAAGGAGAGGCAATTGAAGATCAGAAAAGGCTCCCGAGTCTATTACCTAAGAACTCTCAATAAAGAGAATAGACAGGTATCCGTCAGTTCGGTTCTTCGTGTTCAAAAAACCCAGTCCTCAGATGTTTGTACGTTGACTAGAGTACATGTCATCTGTTTTCTTGGACAAGTAATGATTAGATCAGGCTCTTACCCTCCCATATTGTACGATCAGAGGCGCGTGTAAAATATTGCGTAGGTTTTTAATGCAAAAGCGGAGCGCGTAAAGTGCGTCTTGAAGATCAACGAGATACCTTTCGGAGACATTACACAGTTTTTCTGTTCTAACCAAGAGTAGTTTTCGTTCTTGTAATTCCACACTGCAGGGATGGTTGGACACCATTAACAAATCTATTCGCACTTATGAGAAATCTTTGCAAAAAGCTGCCGTGGGGGCAAAACCCGGAGCATCCCTGTCATTGCAGCAATCCATGCCATCAGTAAGTCAGTGTTGTAGACGTGACAAGCCCTGCCTACAATAGACTTATTGTGCTCGTTTGTTATTTAAAAGATGGCACTTGGTGCATGGTGCCATCTTTTGTTATTGTTATTTAAAAGACGACACTTGTTGCATGGTGCCATCTAATTGTGTGTACCTTTGTATGCTCTTTACCATAAACGGGAAAGGTTTCTGGGGCTCTAAATTGAGTTCAACTTTGCAGCATCTAGTGGAAGAGTGGAAAGAACAGGAGAGAGAGCTTAATCGTAGGCTTGCTGAACGCATACAGGAACTTGAGCCTATGCGACAGGGTAAGAGTGGATAGCAAATTTGTGTTAATCTTCCAGGATAGATGTGTTGGAACAATGTTTATATTTATGTCTCCGGAGTTATTATACGTATGCTTTCTGTATGTATTATCAAATCGCACGATACAGACCCTGTTTCTATCAAGTTACTGAACAATAAGCAAGAATCAGGGTTACTGTTGTTTTCCTTCATTACTGGAGATAAGGTCATTGTGAGTTAGTCGCCTTGAGCACAGAATCAACTATTAATGCTGAGGTTTCCCTCACAGCATTTTTGCAGCAGCTCCAAACTTTACAGCAGTCCCTTTCTGTTATATCTGGAGCCCTGGGATTTACAAAGCCGGTCTGTACCAGCAGATTGGCATCAGTTATAAATCCAGTCCATCGAGTTGAAGAAAGTCCTGTAGTGGGGGTGAGGGAAGCTTTACAGCCAAGTTGCTCGCCCCCTACAGATTCAGGATCATCCTCGCAAAACTTGGATGGGACAGGGTTTCCTGTAGTGAAATCTGAAGGGAGCTTCCCCTCTCAAAGCAATGCAACAATACCTATCAAGAGGAAGAATGCCGAATCTGACAATCAAGTGACTCTAGTTTCCTCACTCTCAGAGCCAATACCTGGTTCCTGCACAGAGAAGAGGATAAACACGATGCATGGTCAGAAGTCCAAGTACCAACAATCTTCCATCGAGGATACTTTCAGCAGTCCAGACTATGATTTTCTGCATGAACAAGGGAGTTGCATAGGCAGAGAGTTATTCCGACGGCGACGTAGAGACATAAATGGAACAAGTCCTTTTGAAAAGGGACATTCCTCTGATACTGAAATCTGGAGTTCAAGTTATCCAAAGAGGCTATCTCCAGCTAACAAGGACATGGATGGGAAAATAAAATGCCAACAAGGTGAACTACAGCTGTCTCACAATGTAGACAGGTTTCCCTCAGAAGTTACTGATCACCTCCTTGATAAGAAGACGGCTCATGGAAATATGAATGGCTTAGGAAGAACTGGTGCTCAGAACTCGATTAATCAGGGGGATCGGAGCTCTAGTTTCTTGAAAGGAATCTCACAAGGTGAAATGGGTTCTATTCCATCTACTGTCCACCCTATCCAGGGACCGCTTCATGCAGCTTGGAACTCCATGCAGGATGCATTTGCTGAGGTAAGCAAAATCACCTTGTCTCCTTAAAAAAAATTTAACGAAGTAGGCATTTACAGCCTTTTTTACTGCTGACAAGGTTTAACTCCTTTCAAAACAGAGATTTATATTCCGACAGTTGTCCTAACGTTGATCCTTTGTATTTCAGATGTTGAAGGAAGAAATTTATAGAGTAATTGAGTTGGAGGCTGAAAATGCTGTTTTGCAGCAATCTTTGGCTAGATTGCCGCAACTACAGCAGGACAGTAGAGAGCTGTTGGACATAAGGGAAAGATCGGTGAATTCTAATGGGCAGTACAGTTCTTCCGCTGTTATTGCTAATAAAGTAAGCATTTTGGATGCCCTTAACGTACTGGAATCTTTGTTTAAAAAACTCTCTCAACATGTCTATGGATATTATTTGAACACTTGTATTATGCATTTTATTTCATATGTTACATTCTAACCTAACTGCCAGTCAGCCAGTCATTTGCATGGCAACAAGGCCTTCTTGATGTGACTCTGCCTTCATTTTGCATAAAGGCTGGCTAGACTCTCATCAGAGGCTCACGGACCTCAGTTCTTTAACTTAGGCATGTCTTGTCTGTACTGTAGGGAATGAGGGTTAAGTAGGTTCTTCCTGTAAAATACGATGTTAGTTGCGGTTAGTTCCAGGGCAAAATAGGATGTTTAGGCTGGCTTTTGCCAGCTGGGTTGGGGCCAGTCAGGCCAAGCCAACCTCCCAACCAGGGTTGGGTCAGCTGACTTGACCAGGATTGGTTAACCCTACCAGATACGGTCGGGTTAAGCAGTCCAGCCAACCAGACCCAGTCAGGTCAGGTTGACCAGTTCAGCAGCCTCCTTCCCCCTATAAATAGAGCCAATGTGCTCTTGTATTTTAACATTTGGTGGTGCAGTTCAGCCACTGTCTGTACAGTTCACAGGCACGCTTGTGGTTTGGAGTCTTCTGAGGTGCAGATTTCAGCCTTGGAGTTGATCTTCCAGTTTGGTTTTTCACAGTAGTAAAGAGCAGAGTTTTTTCCAGCACTTGTCCTTGCGATCAATTGCAGTTTGCTGCGCAGTAATATTCTCTCTCTAAACACTGTTCTCTCTCTCTAGACGTTTTGTTTGCAATCTCTCACGCTATCTCCCACTGTGCAATCTAACAAGTTCCTCTCACCTTGCATGTATTTATAAGCATTCCTCCCACAATTGCACATGTTTCATTATATAGCCCGTGGATGCATTTGTCAATATACTACTGTGCACATGTGGATTCTCTGTTTGAGTGCACTCTTTGGTGCATCTCTCTCTCTCTCTCTCTCTCTCTCTGTGACAGGAGCACGCTAGGTGCCACTACTGCATTTTTGAGAGGATGCTGTTTCGACATAGATCTTGCTGATGCTGACATGTCACGAGTGTCTGCTGATAGACGGGCCCCTATCACTTCTTAGGGACATGCACTATTGGATCTAGGTATGGCACACGATCTCGTTATCTATAATGGTCTTGAGCGATGGCCCTCCTCCAGCGGCTTTACTTGCTTTTCGCATGGAGGGGGGTCTAGCATAGTTGATTATATCTTGGGATCCCCTGCCTTCACATCACACATCACAGACTTCTCCATTTCACTGTTGGAGAGGTCACCTCCCCATCTGTAAGCCCCCAAATGAGGAGAGCGTGGGGGAGGGAGACCTAGGGCAGGATGTGCCCAAAGAGAGATTACCTGGATGTGTGGATCTGCGACAGATCTGGAGCATTCATGCTTGGTGGGGTGTCCCAGGTAAAAGGCGTGATGACATCAGCAATGTACGGAACAGTACGGCGCTGCATACGTGGCTGGAGAGAGCCTGGCAGAGGGCAGAACCAGCAGGGAGAACAGGCGCTGACATGGCAGGGGATGGGGCAGCACATGGCAGCCCATATGGAGGGCTGGTTGGGCTGGGCAAAGCCAGCAAACCAGGCCCTATCTAGGGCTGGCCAAGGGCTCAGCCCCTGCATAGAATCATGGGCCAGCAAGCCCTGGAAAAGGGAGCCCAAGAGGGCGATTTTGTGGGGCCAGTAAAGGGCCCTATTGGGGCTGGTTGGGCTGAGCCAACCAGGTCGGTTGGGCCAGCCAACCTGGTCTGTCCAGTCGGCCCAGATTGGGACAGACTGGTCGGTTTTCTCAGCAGGCCTTAGGGCCTATATAAGGAGAGGCTCTTGGCCTCATTCATTATCCAGCATAGCCAGCAGTTCCAGGGCAGAAAGGAGCAGCAGGGAGCCTACTCTCTAGGCCTATCTACAGGAGGTGAGAGAGTGCAACAAGTGCTGCAGACTTAGCCAGGAAGAGGCTGGACCTTGGCTGTCTTCTAGGGCAGCAAGGTGCTGAGATCATCATCTTCTGGAGCATCCATTCACAAGCAGGTTGGAGCAGTGGAACAGTTATCTTGGAGCCTACATTCAAGAGGACCAAGGGGACCTGTGTGCTGCAGACAAAGCTTGGCAGGGGCTGCCCACCTAGGCTGATTCACAGGCAGTAAGGTGGAGAAGAACACACCCGACTCGAGTCTAGAGATAGCTGGCAGATAGGAGAAGGACCTTGTGGTTAGATCAGAGGACCACACCATTGGTGGGACTCTGGATCTATCTCTTTTGTATTGTGTCCATAGTTTTGGACGGAAATATATAAGTTTTGGTGTCTTCTATATCTAGCTGGTTCATTGTCTATTGATGAGTCTGCACATCTATGTGATGCACATTAAGGAAAGAAGTTTGTGATTCCACACCTACACCACACTGTGTGAGCTCCTGGGCATTACTATCCATCTTCCGTTGTGCGTACCCTCTGTTGGGTCATTTCTAACATGGTATCAGAGCCCAAGTAGGAGGCTCACAGGTGTGGGTGCCTGAAGGCAGGGACCTTGCTGAAGGACGACCCTGATTGAGAAGCTCTTGGGAATCGACTTTCACGATTGGAGGATTGTGCCCTTGCGAGAAGGAGGGTAACTCAGGTTCAGTCAGGTGCGTTTAAAGTTTGCGGTCCAGGTTATCTGGAGATGTACTTTTGTTGCAGACCTTGCCAAAGGAAGGACGGGTTGAAACAGATCCTCAGAGCATGGTCCTTGGAAGACTCCAGGTTGTTCCACTCATTATGAGGGGGACAACTGGAAGATCGTGACGGCTGGATTGCTCGAGTTCGAAGGCAGGAATGTGACGGAAGATGGTGGTGCCAGGAGGTGCTACCAGAGATGGATTTGTGTACCAGGATGGTGTACGGAAGCGGAACCGGACCTAGTGGAGCAGGAGCCACTGGATGAAAAGCCAGGAAAATATTTTGAGACCGAAAGGTTCCAGAGGACTACGACCAAGGAGTTACTGGAGCATCTTCATCGACGTGTTGGCATTGGGCCGAGATGTGTCGGTGAGAGGGGGTGTTGGAAAGGTCACCTCCCCATCTGTAAGCCCCCAAATGAGGAGAGCGTAGGGGAGGGAGACCTAGGGCAGGATGTGCCCAAAGAGAGATTACCTGGATGTGTGGATCTGGAGCATTCATGGTTGGCGGGGTGTCCCAGGTAAAAGGCGTGATGACATCAGCAATGTACGGAACAGTACGGCACTGCATACGTGGCTGGAGAGAGCCTGGCAGAGGGCAGAACCAGCAGGGAGAACAGGCGCTGACATGGCAGGGGATGGGGCAGCACATGGCAGCCCATATGGAGGGCTGGTTGGGCTGGGCAAAGCCAGCCAACCAGGCCCTATCTAGGGCTGACCAAGGGCTCAGCCCCTGTATAGAATCGTGGGCCAGCAAGCCCTGGAAAAGAGAGCCCAGGAGGGCGATTTTGTGGGGCCAGTAAAGGGCCCTATTGGGGCTGGTTGGGCTGAGCCAACCAGGTCGGCTGGGCCAGCCAACCTGGTCTGTCCAGTCGGCCCAGATTGGGACAGACTGGTCGGTTTTCTCAGCAGGCCTTAGGGCCTCTATAAGGAGAGGCTCTTGGCCTCATTCATTATGCAGCATAGCCAGCAGTTCCAGGACAGAAAGGAGCAGCAGGGAGCCTACTCTCTAGGCCTATCTACAGGAGGTGAGAGAGTGCAACAAGTGCTGCAGACTTAGCCAGGAAGAGGCTGGACCTTGGCTGTCTTCTAGGGCAGCAAGGTGCTGAGATCATCATCTTCTGGAGCAGCCATTCACAAGCAGGTTGGAGCAGTGGAACAGTTATCTTGGAGCCTACATTCAGGAGGACCAAGGGGACATGTGTGCTGCAGTCAAAGCTTGGCAGGGGCTGCCCACCTAGGCTGATTCACAAGCAGTAAGGTGGAGAAGAAGACACCGGACTCGAGTCTAGAGATAGCCGGCAAATAGGAGAAGGACCTTGTGGTTAGATCAGAGGACCACACCATTGGTGGGACTCTGGATCTATCTCTTTTGTATTGTGTCCATAGTTTTGGACGGAAATATATAAGTTTTGGTGTCTTCTATATCTAGCTGGTTCATTGTCTATTGATGAGTCTGTACATCTATGTGATGCACACTAAGAAGTTTGTGATTCCACACCTACACCACACTGTGTGAGCTCCTGGGCATTACTATCAGTTTTCCGCTATGCGTACCCTCTATTGGGTCATTTCTAACATTCACCACCACCACTTGGGGCTGATCACACATATCTCTTCTTCAATATCACCACTTCCTGCCTTGCTCTACCACTCACCACACCACCCACCTACACTACATATCATGACATACACGTTGACCACGGCCTCTCACCCATATACTCTATACGGCTCTACACTCTACTCACCTATATTGACCATATACCCCTCCTAGAGGACAGGGATGCGTTGATTAGCCGATCACTGCACGAAGCTGCCCTTCATGCCTTCCCGTATGCCACACTTTCTAACCGTCCACCGCCTTTAGGGTCCATGTGAACTAGACACGTTATGCGGGTGTTGCCATCTAGTTCGCCAAAAGAAACGAAACTTTGTCCGCCAAAACGAGGATGAATTACTGAACATTCTTTTCAGTAATAATTCCAAAGCCTTCTAGCGATGAACGATAGTCCCCGTCACCACTCACAGACACTCAAGTTTGGCACAACTACGCCTGCACACTTTATGATATCCCTGACCAGTCCACACCTGATCTCTCGCACACACCTCGACCTACCTATTGCACTCTCTTCACTAAGGAAGGCATCAAAGATGCGGTCATGAAGCTTCATAATGGTTGAGCGAAGGTTCGTGAGGGATTATGCACCGAGTTTGTTGCATATGGGATTAATATCCTTGCCCCTATCCTTGCAAAGCTATTTAATGAGGCAGTCTCGGCTTCCCACGCACTTGGACCCTCAACACTATCACACCTATGCACAAGGCAGGGGATTCCATGGATGCAAGCAACTACAGGACCATTATGATCGGGCATGTCATGTCCAAGATATATGCTTCGGTGCTAGATATGGAGGTCCGTCGCTATGCAGAGATGCAGGGACTTAGAGAAGATGGACATGCATGATTTCGATGTGACCACGAGACCATGGATCATATCCTATCACTTAGGAGTGTCATAGAGGGGCCAGGAACGGGGACGGAGGGTATATTGCCGCTTTGTGGATTTCTGCAAAGCCTTCGATACA
This sequence comes from Dipteris shenzhenensis, assembly GCF_047967505.1. NCBI lineage: Eukaryota > Viridiplantae > Streptophyta > Polypodiopsida > Gleicheniales > Dipteridaceae > Dipteris > Dipteris shenzhenensis. The sequence continues at coordinate 35,807,574 of NC_141602.1, forward strand.
GTGTCTCAAGCACACCTCATCAGGCAGTTACAAGAGCTGGGCATGGGCCAGGCTTGTCATGGCACTTTATGAGAGGGTTTTTGGCAGGGTTCAAATGGGGGGAGGATGGACAGATGAGATCCTGAGCACCATTGGGGTCAAACAAGGTGGTCCACCCTCATTGACCTTGTTTGACCTCTACATAGACGAGCTTGAGTCTTTTATGAGGACACTAGGAGGTGATGGTTGCTCTCTTGCCGGTTATTTGATCTAGATCCTTTTGTACGCTGATGATGTGGTGCTCCTATCCTCATCCACTGAGGGGCTCCAGAGACATCTAGATGCACTACTGACTTTTTACGAGTCTCATGACTTGAAGGTCAAGCTGGGTAAAACCAAGGTTATGATTTTCAACACCTCGAGAGCAGTTGCGCACAAAGAGTAGTTTACTTTTGACGGGGCACCAGTTGAGATCGTTTAATCATACACATATTTGGTTCTGTTTTTAGGACCTATCTTCACGATGAGATCGGCGATGCAGGCACGTCTGAGTAGAGGTTATGCCTCCCATAGACCTTTTGGTCTCCAGTGGACGTTAATAGACTTTCTCTCTCTCTCTCTCTCTCTCTCCCCCTCCTATGGACTGCAATTTGGCTATTATTTGCCAGACCAGTTTTAGCTGTCTATAATCTAGAGTTGCATGTCATATGCTGATAGCTCAGGTTTCTTTGCATTTTTAAGAAAATGCAAGCATGAGCATAATAAGTAATTTATTCCATGCAAAACAAATTATAACAGAGGTGGGAGAGTGAGAACTCTAACCCTGGCCTCTACAATATGAATAAACAAACACAGGGTGGTCTATAATGCCACATCATCTTAAGTGGAGTAAAATAGAAAGACAAGGAACAATCTGAGGTCGAATGCTATCATTCTCTTGAGCAGCTGCAAAGGTCCTAGTACATCTATCCTACTGACTCTGGATAGTAAAAATGAGATCAGACCAAATGTGGAAGCCAGTGTATAAACAACTATGGATGTGTGTCCACTAATCTGCCATAAACTTATGTTGGAAACTGCCTACCAAACCGAGCCCACTTGTGAAGAAGGTAGTGGGTGCTGAGCTGGAATGGGAACTAAGAACAAATCCTCTCCATGGTGCTAAGATCTGTAGGGCCATGCCCGTAATGCTGCTGCATGAAGAAGGCATGTCCACCTTCTTGAGAGCAAAAGCACAAAACCCTCTGCCCCAAAGAGATGTCAGATTGAAGGACTTAGAGGTGATGTATGAGACAATACTTCTGTACTAGTTTGGTAGATTTTCTGTAGTTTTCAGCTTTTGTTTCACCTCAGATTCTTGCCTTTAAGTATATCGAGAGAACACATTAAAATCAATTGAAAATAGCAACTGCAATTTAGTTCAGCAATGAGCAGCAGGATGGAAACTTTGAACATCAAGCTTTAAACTGTGGACATGGAAGCGTTCTCTTGTCAATGTTTGGCAGGCATGCTTTCAGAAGAGTTTGGTTCCTGCAGGCCTAGGAAAGCCGCTCGGGGCAGATTTGGTTTATGTGAGCAGGTTTTTAAAGGGATTACGTCTGGAATAGGGGCTGGATGCTAAGAATACCTAGAGCTAGGCTTATAAATACAAGCAGGGGCTTTAGTTCATGGGTGTCTTGGGAGGAGGAGTTCCGATATACCATAGGACTGTTGGCCCAAGGAACAGTAGGCTGGTGGAAGGGGTTGATAGGGTTGAAGGAGAAGGAAGTCGAGAAAGGAAGAAAGTGTAAGAAGCAAGGTAAGAGAAGGAGATGGAAGGGAGGTACAAGAATGAAGATTATATTGCAGCAAACTAAGGTACAATGGCAGAAGCACGACTTCCAAGCACATGTACAAGTTTGAGTTATTAGATCTGATGTGACATCTCCCTTATTTATAGGGAGAGATGTTACAAGATATTTTCATAGATAGATTTAGATAGATCTATATGCTACAAATCATCTTTACAAGTGCTAGTAGATTCTACATACAAAGTATCTAGATATTACATTGAAAATATCTCTTTGAAGTTTCTGGAAACTTTCTGCAAGCTTCTAGAATATTCCGTGAACTTCTAGAGCTTCTAGAACATTCTACAATGACTTCTAAATATTTAGATAAGTGTTCACATGGAACACCCAAATAGTTATATCTAACATTCCCCCCTTTGGGTTTACATGTGACACATCATCTAAATATTTTCCCCCCTTGATGTGTTACATGGGGAATGAGGAAGTAATCCCAATGCTGAACAAAGGATTTGAAAATGTTCCCGGGAGAGTGCCTTAGTAAAGATATCTGCAACATTGTCATAAGTAGAGCAATATTGTAGATGTATATCCTGTGCTTGTACTCATTCTCGAACAGAGTGATAATGAATTTCAATATGCTTGGTTCGATCATGGAAGACATGATTCTTTCCAATGGCGATGGCACTCTGATTATCACTATATATTGTAGTAGGTGCTGATGCAGATAGATGGAGATCTTGCAATAGTTGGCAAAGCCAGATTGCCTCCATAGTAGTTGTAAAAATGGCCTTGTATTCTGTTTCACATGTAGAAGTGGCAATGGTGGGTTGTTTCTTACTTAGCCAAGAAATGCAGTAGTGGCCAAGAAAGAAACAATTGCCACTAGTAGACTAATGTGTATCAACATGTCCTGCCCAATCAGAATCACTGTAGGCACGTAACTCAAGGGGGACTACCCTGCGGATAGAAGAGTCCATAGTTGATGGTGCCATTTGAGATAGCGGAATATTCTCTCGACGGCCTTCCAATAATGTGTTCCCGGAGTTTGCATGAACCTGCTACAGATTGAGACAACATGCAGAATGTGAGGACAAGTGTGACATAGATAAAGTAGTGAACCAATGGGAAAGCCTAGAATTAACTTCAAGAGGAGTGGCCAACGGCTTGACATTATCCATATAAACTTGTTGAGAATATTTTGAATATGCTTAGCTTGAACAAGATATAGACCTCCATCCGTTTGAATGAACTGAATACGAAGATAGTAATGGAGCTGTCCAAGATCAGAGATTTCAAAAGTATGTTGGAGATCGTGCTAAAATCAGCATTGATCTTTTGGTCATTACCTATGAATCGTGATGAGAATGTCATCCACATAAAGAACTACAATGATGGTTGAGTCCTTGTGTTTGAGTGTGGATTCAGTATGGCTATTTGGAAATCCCTTTGACATAAAGTACTAATGGATATTATAATACGAAGCACGGGGAGCTTGCTTGAGACCATATAATGCCTTCTGGAGACGACATACCAAATGTTCCTTACCTGGAACTTCAAATCCGGGTGGCTATTTGACATAAACCTTCTCAGTGAGATCTCCCCAGACATTATGAGCGGCTAAGGCAGCCACATATGGAATAATAGTCATGTTAAAGATAGTGTAAATTGCACTATCCACATAGGGCATAGGGGCAAACCCTAACCCTAACCCTAAGGGATTCACATGCATATCTTCATGTTCATTGTCAATACACCTAGTGTACAGGTAGCTATATCGTGTGCACTCCTCTCGCTCTCCCTCTCTCACTTCCACTATCATCATGGTATTAGAGCCGATGGTGCTCCTACTCCCTTCATGAGTGTCAAGCCCTCCTTGCGAGGCATCCTCTGTGAGAGATTTTCGTCAGAGAGAGTGAAAGCCCTTGTTCCGTCAAGGCATGCTACACTAGCTCCAAATATGATATGACCAAACCTTGATTTTACCAGCAATTCCAACTGTCTCTATGTCTAGTTTGATTTTGATAGTGTAACGCATCTCAAACTCCACAATCTCCTCTTCACTTTCCTATTGGTTTAACATTATATCTAATGGACTACACACTCGGGTTACTACATACTCCATTGCAAGCATCCTATTGATTCTTGATTGTATCTCATTATCTATATATCAAGCTGGATGCAAATTCTTAAGACACACCCACTTATTTGCCATGTGGACTTTGCAGCCATGTCATCAGTCTCTTTGTGCTACCACATCAACAGTGGCTTCCAATTGCTATGTTTCACACAATCATCATTCGATCGACCAGTCTTCGATCCAGGTGGACTTGACTTTTTGCATATTTCCTTCCTCTTTCTTTCAACCTATATTTTGGGTTTTATTCCCAAAGGCGAAGGATGACCCACAACTTAAGAGGGGGAAATCCACGATATGTACATGACCACATAAGTTGTACTCATTGTACATGCTTCTGCTACATAGTCACTATGCTCACATATGTACATACTACTCTGATTTCTTTTTAGTTTTGGATGCCAGCATATGCACCAAACGAAATCCACAAACAGGTCTTGTACATGCACCCTCTACTTATCCAGTGTAATTTAAGAGGGAGTGTTAAAGATAGTGTAAATTGCACTATCCACATAGGGCATAGGGGCAAACCCTAACCCTAACCCTAACCCTAAGGGATTCACATGTATATCTTCATGTTCATTGTCAAAACAGTGTGTACAGGTAGCTATATCATGTGCACTCCTCTCTCTCTCCCCCTCTCACTTTTGCTATCAAGTCATCCATGAAGTGGGAGCAAAGGTCTCATTATAGTCAATGCCTTTCTGTTGTGCGAATCCCTTTGCAACTAAACAGGCCTTGTATTTGTCAATATTTCCATCAGCTTTAGCCTTAATATTAAATATCCATTTAGTACCAATGGCCCTTTTGGTATGTGGCAGCTTAACTAAGTCCTAAGTGTTATACTCCAATTGAGATAACATGACCTCGGAAGGGTGAAGTATGAGCCATTCCTCTACCACGGGGTGTTGCTCTTCCCCTTCCTCTTGACATCTAACCACGTCCTCTTTGAGGAAACTCATTTTTATCCATAGTGTTTTGGTGGGCATATGAGGCTTTTCCACGGCCTCTTGGGGGTCCACTTGCCCTCTAAAATTACCTCTTCCACCCCGATGATAAAATAAATTGTCTCTTCCACTATCTGTGGAGGCTTTGAGCCCCCAAGCTTCACCTCTTCCATCATGAATAATGCAACTAGCTCCTCAAAATCAGGCATAGGGCCATGCACAGAAATAGAAGTATCCAATGATTTATATTGAGGGCCTAAACAATTCAAGATGATTGACACCAAATTGTCATCTTCCACATTGTAATTTATGGTGGCTAAGTCTTCCATAATTTGACTTATGATTTATCTCAGCCACATAGTCCGTGATGCTGCTTTTGGAAGAGGCTGTTCTACAACAACCCTAAGATGACCCAAAAATGCAAGTGCAGCTCCAAACTAGGTCGAAACAGCCTCCAAAAGCCTCGAAGTCTGCAACAAATGCCCACAAGTGGTCGGTTCTGCTGTAGCAGCGTGGAAACCCTAAAATCGGTGATGGAAAGGCTTCAAATCAGTTCATGTGCAAGCGCACGTGGCTGCAGGGTACCGACCAGCAAGAAATGGAGGCGGCTGGCTGTAGAAATGAACACAAAAGGGTTGCAAGGAGAGGCGGAAAAGAGTACAGTAGGATATGGAGAAAGAGGCAAAATGAGGCGGCTGAGGTAGAAGACCTAAATGGGTAGAGAAGGCTGAAAGGAGGAGGTAGAATGAGGGAAAACTGAGGCGGCTACAAGAGGGAGGAGCTTGTAAAGAATTAGGGCAGAGATGACATGGCAGGACTGCTATGGCAGATTAACCTGGCTCTGATACCATGTTAGAAACATGGTGTGAGTGAGAGAGAGAGAGAGAGAGGCTAGGGAGTGAAGAAGTGGTACGCAAATGTAGAATCCATGAAGGCTTTCATTCATTCATCATCACTAAATGAGACAAGTGAAGTAAAGCCTTATAGGCTACACGCTCACACACTTGCACCAAGTGCATATGGGATAAGTCCCTTAGTGACATGTGGCACTCACACATGACTCACACTAGTACTAGATCTCCTAGTACTACACACCAAACATCACATCAACACGCTCTTTGGCTATGATATTTCCATCACCTGGCTGTCTTACAGGACCAAATATGAGGGATAATTGTCCTTTTAATGGTCAAGGAGATAATGGCCATGGCTTGAGCATCTCTAGCTTTCCACTGGAAATATTCCAGATGCTCTCTAGCAGAGGGGTCTTGAAGAAGATTAGGGGCACGATCACGGCCCTTAACAATATCCCAAAGTCTTTTAGCTACAACGATATTTTAAACCGAAAAACTCTAAATGGAATAATTTGGCCCTTCTAGTTTATCCTCCTTGTTGATGAAATTCAAAGACTCAGATTGTTCCAGAAAATATGGAAGGGGTACCTTAGTAGAGATAGAACTCCCTTGGAGGCAGACTCCTTAAGTGGCAAACTCCCTCGAAAGACTTCCTTAATAGCATACTTCTTAGTATAACAAGCTCCTTTGGAAGGATCAACCTTCGAAAAACTGCATTGATAACAAACCCCTTGCTGTTTGCGCCCATATGTTGAAAAACAAACCGGGAGAAGATACACATGTATATGCAGTAAATGACGACCAGGTGAGTGGCTAGTCTGGTGCTAGTGGAGTTGCGTGTGTTGGTCTCGGGCTACTGGTGGGCTGCACGAAGTGGCAGCAAGTAGGTGCGATAGGTACAATAACACCTCTATTGACGGCAATTTGCTAGCGACTGACATGCATGCAAGGTATCTAGCACAACAGGGCAGCCAACAGATGGTGATGAGCGGATGTAGCTGGTTATAGCACTGCAGTTGCATGGTGTAGGGTGAAGAGCAGGAAGTTTGATGAAGTCCAGTAATGAACTAAGCTATGGCGGACATGATAAGGCTCTGATACCAATATTAGGGTTGAAGGAGTAGGTAGAGAAAGGAAGGAACCGTAAGAAGCAAGGTAGGAGAGGGAGATGGAAAGGAGATGGAAGGGAGGTACAAGAATGAAGATTGTATTGCAGCAAACTAAGGTACAATGGTAGAGGCACGCGTACATGTACAAGTCTGAGTTATTACTTGATGTGACATCTCCCTTATTTATGTTACAAGATATTTTCATAGATAGATCTATGTTCTACAAAAGCCCGACCCCCATTGTGTAGCTGCGTCGCCCTCGACCCCCGCCGCGCCCCCGCCAGCGTTGGCGCCTCGGGCTCCCACATCAGGTCGAGACCTTGTCGCGTGCCCGACCCCTCGAGTTGGTGTGTCCTCACGAACCCCATCGTGCCCCCAAGCACCGCCGTCATCCTGATGCCTTGCGCATCCGAACCCTGTCCTGACCCCCCTCGTTCCCCTCGGCCCCCCAATCTCCTGTGTCGGTCCTGATCCCCGTCGCACCCTCAGCGCCTCGGGCACCCGCACCATCCCGACCCCCGACCCCCCGCGCACACGCGCCACTCCTAGACTACATACAAAGTATCTAGATATCTTTGTAAAGTTCTAGAAACTTTTTGGAAGCTTCTAGAATATTCCGGGAACTTCTAGAACTTTCTAGAACATTTTAGAACTACAAAAATGACTTGTAAATATTTAGATATGTGTTCAGATGGACCACCAAAATAGTTATATCTAATAGGGGCGTGTGGTATAAGACACATGTCTAGACCTCAAGCTTGGGGGTGGCTTAGGGTTTGGAACCTATGCCTAGTTGGTGAGCTTGCTAGGCCAACCCTAAAGGCTTTGTTGTGGATTTCATTCTATAGGTCAGCAGATTTTTTACTCAAGGTTAGTATTCAAGGCCTTAACATTGGTATCAGCATGAGCCTTAAGATGTGTTAGAATCTTACTTGATCAAAACATTTTTCCTTGAAGAGTTTGACTTTTGTTGAGGGTGAAAGCTAGTGTAGTGCTTGTGTCTGGGCTTTCAGACATGATAAGCTATTATTGCGGGAATAGGAGGTCACCCTTGTAGTTGAATTAGAAGTGGATCAAGGATCAGAACTCCAACGCATAGACACAAAGAAGCAATTTGCAGAATTTAAGTATTTGTTAATGCTACAATCTTGGATTCAGCTTTGGACACACAAGTATGTTTCTCTGATGAGATTCCTTTTCTCTCAATGTTGAATTTGTTAATATGATAAGGGACATTCATCCTCGTGCAATCTGCACTTTAGAGCAAGCCCATGTTTCATGGACACAGGCAGTGTGTTTAGGCTGCTGCACCGCCAGCAGTAGATTCTCCAGAGGATCCAAAAACTTACCAATTTAAACTGTCATAATGGCTCATTCCAAACCACAAGTCAATGCAATAATTGTCTATAAAACAAAAAAAATTGTGACTGTTATATGGTGTTTATTAATTACATTCTTTTCCATTCTCAATTTCCTACAGGATCTTGAATTGATTTGTATTTGGCATACATTTTTTTCTTCTGTCTGGCTGCAGAGAGATAACAACTGCACAGCCACTGCAACAGAAAGAGAGCAGGATATTGATGGAGAGGATGGTGATGATGAAAATACTGATGATGAAATTTCTGTAGTTCATTCTGAAGTTACAAATGAGGTGTGGCTCTAACTATCTAAACTCTAGAAGCACTGGATTGGCTCTGCTATTGTTATGGCATTGCTTGGGCCGTGATAAGGTCATGCTGAGCAGTGACCTGTTCGATCATTGATTAGTTGCTATCAATGTGTGAATGAATGTAACATTGAAGCACAAACACATCGACTTGAGTCTGCGATTGATCTCTGGGGCCTTGCTATAAGCCTAGTACAAAGGGCTTTTAACAGATACAAGCTCATTTATGAATTCAGGGATATGCATGCATTTATGTATCTGTATACAATAATCTACACCAACATTGTGAATGATGAAGTCAGTGGAGTTATAATATCCAGCCTTCTATACATAAGGGAGTTGTTGATAGTTTGTAATCTTGCATGTCCTTCATAAGTTTACAATGTATTGGTTGGCATTGACACGTTGGGTGTGGGCATGTTCTTGGATGATTTAGGAAAACCCTACTTGCACCCTAATTCTGTGATCGTAAGTATCAATTTTTTATGCAGACTTTATTGGCTCAAAACTTTGTCCAAATCACTGAACTGTTGTCTATTTTTGCATGTAAAATCTTCATATCTCGAAGGACTATTATGAGGCTTTAGAAGTATTGAACCAGCATGAGTTTATTGCCAAAGCAACATCACCAGAGGAGCTAGAAATTCTTGCTGAAAGAGCCGAAAGTACCCAGGAGCCTCCAGAGGAAGGTGACTTGTCAGTTGATGCAGATAACTTATCTGAAGTTGAAGGAGAGGAGTATGAGCATCCTCCTAGGACTAGGTTGAGCTTCCGTGCCATTTCTTATGATGTTAACATTTGTTCAAGCACTTGAGTCTTCTTATTGAAAGTACTTTTTAACAGGGGTCATTTGCAACATTGAATTTAAAGGCTCTCTCCATATAGATATAGACTTAACAGGTGCATTGGGGCTAAAGAACATTAGAAAGTCTTTCTCTTGTCTTATTGAATTTAGCAACAAAGAAAGGAAAAGGAAGGTATTGTGAGCAAGCATTTTCTTTGAAAAGATTGCGACTGTGGGGTCAATGAAACTTTTGAAGGGGAAAGCAAAATTATGTATGTGAAGACAAATATAGCAGTTAATGGTTTTATACCAGGAGAACCTGAGTGGAGAAAGGCAATATACATCTTGGGATTGACGCACCAAATTGAGGAGTTACATATGGAGTTGGGTACTAAAATGCTACTGGTTGAATGTTCTCCTCTAGTTATATTATAGGGGCTAGAGGTTTTAAGAGTTAGTATTCCAGCAGATATGTGGGATGAAACAGAAAATATTCAAAGAGCTTACAAAGTTGTACTGAGTGTTAAAGAGATATGACATTATTCCATTCTCATGGCTGAGACAATGATAGTTTAGTTGGGGCGTTTTGGGATGTAGAAGTTTGTGATCTATGTCCATAAAGATGATTAAATGCTTGAGCATAGATTGGCAGGTGAGCTTCAAGATATAAAGACAAACAGAGTGAAAGTTTAGAGTGGGTGGGCCACAGGACAGAAAGAAATGGATTGGCTTCCACAGAAAGGGGACATGCATGCTAGAAATTCCATAGGGAGGGGACATGTACCATCACTTTTGGAGTCGTCGTCATCTTGCTCATCATCATCCTTCCATTCAATGTTGGGCAAGCCTGCTTTGATCTTTGTCAATATTTCACTATGTGTGTCCTCTTTGAACCAATCTTTTGGGAGTCCCCCTAGAGAGAGAGAGAGAGAGAGAGAGAGAGAGATTAACATCTTTAGAAGCCCTCATGGGACTACGAGACAACGTACTACAAAAAAAAGCGTCACTACTACATCTATGAGACTCAGAGATTCGAGGAGTGCACATGGCAACTCAGCTTGAGATTATTTAGTTCTCGTCTAAGTCCTAGTACTGTATCAAAAATGGTAATCTCTAATTAGTGCAATCCCATCTCGGTAGACTACCCACTTTCCTGCTTTCTAGCTTCTTTCACCTTTACAAGTTCAATGGTTCTTTGCTTGAGCTCTGTCGGAGTGAGTTCCTCAGATATCCATATCTTCATGTCTTTCAGCTTGTGTGTTTGTCGGAGAATCTTGGTCCTGGCTGCCTTATCACTGAGAGTGATCTGTATTTGTGTTCACTTCGGCTCAATATTCAAGATAGCATCTGGATCCCATTGCACTTGTGGTATCTTCTCTTTTAGGCAATCGATCTTATCTGCTGTGAATTCCTTTGTGTCAAGGCAACCTTTTGGTAGCCCCTCCACACGTAAGATCTGCTTGTTGGATTCTCTGTTTTGCTGCTCTTTCACTTCCCTGTATAGATCAGCTTTGTTCACTTTACTGTTTACGTCTGCTATCATCTCTTGTTTCATAGATCTCAAGTGCGTACTAACCATTTCCTGCACCTTAGAAACTAACTCTGGTGTTGGGGGAGATGTATTACACTTGGTGCAGCACCTCCTTGATGACCTCTTGCTTTCCATTCCCCTCCATATCGTGGACCTTCCTTTCCAAAGCCGCAAGCTGAAGTTTGAGTTCGCAGACTTCAAGTTCTAGGTGATATATGCGCTCTTGTGGATCAGGGGTCTTCATTGTGTGATAGGTTTTCGCATATGGGATGGGAGTTGGGGTAAAACCTACAACAAATGAGTACAGGGGCTTCAAGGGCCTCACGGGGGTGGCGGGGATGAAAGCCTTGGGCTTGTGTACCTTGGGAGTCTCCGTGTTGGCTTGTGCAAATCAGAAAGACCCCTCTCCTACAAGTTAGCCCCCGAGATGGGCTGGGGGGTTTCAGCCCACCGGAGTCCCTTCACTCGCCTCTTGTGCTGCTTCTGACTAGAGAGGCCTGAGTGAAAAAAAGGGGCTGAGAGAGCTTTGGCGACAACAATGACCTGAGCCCCTCCCTTGTTTAGACGAGTGTTCTGTTCTCTTTGAGACGAGAGAGGGAGATTCTAAGTCAAGATACTAATAACTCATTAATTGATTGATCTAAACAAAGATATCAGACCCTCTACCTGCGAGTTCCCCCCCCCCCCCCCCCCGCGCCTCGCCCTGCTTGCTAGTCAGCCGTGCGTACACCAGGACCTCACGATGGGGTTGCGCTGATCCCGTGACCCCCCTATAATTTTAGCCACCACAACCCACCTTACGGGCTATGGTCGTCGTACAGCCTACCATTCAAGGCGAGCTCTAGCCCACGGTCACCTGCTAGTAGCTAGGCGCTACTCCTGTGCAAGAAGGCTGCCATCCCTTCATGGATCATCAGCCAGGGACTTCCTTTGTGCACTAGGCGATTTCCAGCAAAAGTCCTTCATCGAGCACGAGGCACTCCCCGCACTGGACATAAGCCAACTCTTGTACCAGGGGCTAGCAAAGAGTGACCAGCCAGCAAAGCCTCTCATTCGAAGGTCCAGCCTGTCCCCTCAAGATCATGAATCGATGAAGACAACCCTGAGTTCGTATGGCGCTTCAAAGATGATTGGTGGCTCGCTCTTTCTCTTGGCAGCTTCCCATTGTGCATCCCATTGTCTTTTCCAAAATTGAGAGCTTGCTTGTGGAAGAACTCCGGGGCTGTTTCTCCTTACAACACGACTTCCCCTACTGAATCTCGTTCAAGCCTGCACTTATCTCTCAAGATTCAGATAGAGCTTCCTCCTTCGCTGTGATGAGTTCTTGATGGACTTTCCCCTCGCGGGCGCTTTCCTTTCCCTCTCTTTCTTCCCCTTCCTCCTCCTAGTTTCCCGCCTTTTCTAGAGGGAGGTGTAGTTTATTGCTCATTTCTGGTGATTGGGACTTTTGGGTGGCGACCTTTGGTCTGGCCAGAGGGGTTCTATGGCAGCACCCTCGACTCCCCCAGCTGTCAAAGTTCTTTTTTCACCGGCGGACAAGCAACATGTACAACAGGCAGTGAATCTTTTACAGGACAGGGCAATGGTAGGCAGGATACTCGGCCTCACTCCCTCGAGGCGACAGATTAGGGACTGGATCCTGGCCAGCTTGGCACTAGATAGCAACCACTTCCAGGAGGTCACTATTTGTGGACGTGGTGTTTTCCTCCTCCAGCTTGGCTGCCCAGATATTGCTCTGGCTCTCGTGGAGAGGAGCCCTATTCTCTTGGGCCCACATTTGGTGCATCTTCTAGTCCTTGGTATCACGGATTTACTGTGGAGGACAAGGATTCGGCTGGCCATGTTCCCTGGTTTCCAGGGAATATATTGTCGGCTCCATGATGGTGTCACCAAGAATCTAGAGTCTCACCCTCCTCCTCATGCCTTGCAATCAATGTAATACCTTAAAATGTTAAAAGTGCACATTAGAAGTGTTAAAATGGGAATAACCTCATATATATAAAGGATCATGATTGTAGAATTTAGAAGTGCACATTTTCTTAGGTGGTCTGTGACAAATTGTTTAGATTTAATAAGAATGTAGGTTCACATATAGATACCATTACAACTTGTAGTCATGTGTTCTAAAAAGATAATAGTTTTATCATAAAGCAAGGACATACAACCTGGTAAAACAGGCATTACAAGATGCAGTAGCCTACTGTGGCATTAAAGAGAGAGCTAGCTAGTTATGGACAGAGCAATTAGCCTACATTGGTAGACCCAGCAAAAGAATAAAGAGGAGCTTCCAAGGCAAGAGGTAAACTTCAGCTGGAGGACTAAGTGCTAGATTATTACAAAACTAGAACAAGACCCCCAAACTGCAACTCTTGTGGCAAGGAAGACTATTATATTCTGGTATATTCTAGCTAGTTATGGACAGAGCAATTAGCCTACATTGGTAGACCCAGCAAAAGAATAAAGAGGAGCTTGCAAGGCAAGAGGTAAACTTCAGCTGGAGGACTAAGTGCTAGATTATTACAAAACTAGAACAAGACCCCCAAACTGCAACTCTTGTGGCAAGGAAGACTATTATATTCTACTTCAAATTGGAGAAATATAATGGCCAGCTTAGGGGGCATTAAGAAGAAGAATACATTGCCATGTCATGCAAGGCAATTTATACTGTCCTATCAATGCTGGAGGAGATGTACGAGAGGCAGTGTAAAAGGTAGGACCATGTGATGCCCTGTAATGCACGGGCTTGCAGTAGGCTGGTTGGCCTTCAAACTTTGCTTGGCCGTTCAACGTGCCTGATACAAGGGAGTGGGAGAGGAACACCAATGGTAGGAGATGCCATTGTCAACATAGAGGCGAGATTTGGCAAGCGTGCTGTAGGTTGTTCCACCTGCCTACTCGTAGAGACAGATGCAGCCAGGCCACCAAGCATATATTGCAAGGTTCGAAGGGGAAATTTAACTGAAAGGTATGAATGCCCAAACTTCAAAGGGCTGAATACAACTGTATGGAGGGGCTGAAACCCTCAACTGCGAAACTGGAAAAGACTAAGCTAGATAGAGGAGGTGGCTCCTCGCTAGATCCCTGGAGAGGCTAAGGCACCCTGCTGGTCTGCTGCGGGGAAGCGTGGCTACTGCTGCTCTGAAGGCAAGAAGGCCTGAAGAAGGTACAAGAAATGAGGGACCAAGGGGGCTGCTTTTTTAGGCCACCTTTGGGCCCTAAAATACTGACCAGGGTGCTGCAAGCTGACCAACCAACATCCCCCTACACTGACTTGCTGCTGCTGCTGAGCCTCCTGCTGATGTGGCAGTCGATTGGCCGAGTGGCATTTGGGCAGGTGCTATAGCAGGATTGTCAAGAAAGCGTAGCAACTGCCACAGACTAGAAGCATCGAGCTGGGTATGGATGACTCTGTGCCAGCAAAGGAGGAGGAAGAGGAGAAGCAAGAAGCCTGGAATGGAAGGAAGAGCCTCCGAGGTAGGGAGGGAGAAGCAGAAACAGCGCAAACATAGATAGGGTGAGGAACGGAGGACATTGTGAGCATATAGAGCCTTGTGTCATAGATACAGTCTCGATTATTTAAAAGTGTTTAGTTTAGGGCTGTAAGAGCAACTCAGAATTCGTCATCTTTGGAATTTAAAAGCAGAATTGTGCTTCATTAGTATTCAGGTTTCTCATTGGGACAAAAGTTTGGAATCGAATGAATAAAACTCATGACGGACCTTTCTCAAACATTTTGATTTGCAGTTCCTTCCCAGTTTAAAGTCACTTAAACAAAGAATGTCAGGTCTTGCATTGCTATGGTTATTCCCAAAAGGCGAAGCCTGCTAGATTATATGAAATAGCTGAATAAAGTATATTACTCCTTGATATCTGATGGCTACAGCGAAAAGGAGAAGCCTAAAAACTAAAAGAAAGAATCACTGGAGTTAATCCATAAGCAGTGAATTTATGGTGTTGGTCTCTCTTGCAGGCTACCTGCTCCAAAGCCTTTATCAAGAGGGTTCAGCTTGTGGACAGTCCTGAAGAATGCTATCGGAAAAGATCTCAACCATATAACTATGCCTGCTACTATAAATGAGCCTCTTTCTGTTCTTCAACGATGTGCAGAAGAACTGCAATATGGGTGAGAATATGGTCTATATCACTTTTGGAGTTTTGACTGATGTTCTTTGATAGCTAGTGGTGGAAACTCGTTCTGCTGATTAAATTCTCTGTTTCTTGGCAGGTACTTACTTGAAAAAGCCTCAAAGCTTGATGATTCGATAGAGCGACTGGCTTGGGTCTCTGTATTTGCATGTGCAACCTATCATGGCACCCCTCGTAGAGATGCCAAACCTTTTAATCCATTGCTAGGAGAAACATATGAATGGCAGGCACTGGATGGTAAATCCCGTTTTATTGCAGAGCAGGTGTGTATGTCATCAAATATGGATTTAAATAATCACTTATGTTTTTTTAAAAGTTTTTCCCTTCATTCGGTACCTTGTCGTGATTGAGTGAAACTATGCAGGTGAGCCATCATCCACCTGTCCTGGCCTTTCACTGTGAGAGCACAGCTGGGGATTATTCCATATATGGAGAAGTGGAGGTGAAGAATAAGTTTTGGGGGAAGAGTGTTGAGGTGATGCTCGTAATTACAAATGAATACACATGTTTTTATACTTTTTCAAACAAGTTCTTCTATGAGTTCAGACATATGTTTCTGTGAATGCTAAACAGCAGTTTTTTTTTTTTTCACATCTATAAGTGAAAAAGGCACATGCATCACTCCATATGCAGTATCTGTGGCCATTCCTCTCCATGGAGACACCATTAGTTGGAAGACAATGGGTTGAATGGCCAGATTATAGTATGGAGAGAGTACTTTTGTGACTGAGATCGTGTTTGAAAAATTAACATTGTTGATAAGCACCATGTATGAGCAAAAAGTACTTAAGCCTGAGAAGTAGCTTTGCTCTTAAATAAAGGGACTTGGGGA
Source organism: Dipteris shenzhenensis (assembly GCF_047967505.1). Lineage (NCBI taxonomy): Eukaryota > Viridiplantae > Streptophyta > Polypodiopsida > Gleicheniales > Dipteridaceae > Dipteris > Dipteris shenzhenensis. The sequence continues at coordinate 35,823,349 of NC_141602.1, forward strand.
AAGGGTATTGGGAGTTCATGAATATTGCTTTTTTACTTTGGGATTAAAGATTTATGGTATGTGCTCATTGCACAAGCAGTTTTAGTTTGAATGTAGAGGACCCCTTCATAAAGGAGCACCTCTTTGGGCTATCAGCTCTAGTCATAAACTTCCAATAATAATCTTACAATCAACTATAATTCCTTGTAATGTCCACAAGCATCGAATAGGAGCTTACATAATCCACGAGCGTCTATTTTGCTTACAAGGCATTCAGTGTGCGTAAAAGGATGGCTCATTCCATTTTTTCAAATTTGCAAAGTAGGAGTCATTCAGTGCAAATGATTCGGGCACACGTAAAAAGAAAGTCATGATAAAGTAGAAGTACCCTTTGAAGAGCATGCAGTACTCAATAAAAAAAGAGCTGAAATAATGAAACACAATTTATGTATACAACTATTACATGATCCTCAACAAGAAGAAACCCTTATTGATGTGGATATCCAAGGCAATCCGGGTTATATTGACTTCCCTCCTTTGGTAGCAGAGGCGCTAGGCTATTTTTTGCGCTCTGAGCGCTAGGCCTCATAGGGATGAGGCTCCTGATTCGACAGGAGGAGCAACTGCTTGACTTAGATTTTGCAGATGATACAAGGCAGTATTGTTGAGGGTTCAACAAGGAGCTTCAAGATGGTCAGAGGAGCCTTGACTATCTATTGTGAGGCTTCCGGGGCTAGGATTACTGGACTAAATCTATTGGCTTCTTTACGGGAACAGAGGATGTCCAAGAGGTCCAAGACTGGGGGGCTGATTTTGGCTTTTGATGAATCCTGTGAGGGTAGACAACGAGGTATATGGACTGCCAGGTTGGCATTGGTATCTCGGCAGAGCAACAAATTGTCCCAGTTCTAGAGAGCATTTGGTGCAAGCTATCGTATTGGAGCTCGGCCAAACTCTCCCTACCAAGTAGATTGTTGGCAGTCAACCAAGTCCTCCTTGCCACAGCTAGCTACATTGCCTCTTGCCGGTGCTTCCACCGGGGGTGTATGGGACAGTTCAGACACTTGGTGCGTAACTTTCTGTGGGTAGGATCTGATGGCACGTGTAACACCAGAGCTAGAGTAGCATGACAGATAGTGATCATGCCACAGGCACGAGGCAGATTGGGCATCATTGATCCAGAGATGCAGAGCAGATCCCTCCTAAGCAAGCTAGTGGTACGAGGTGTCACGTGGAACCCTGGAAGCTCCTCCCCGAGCGGGGGCTTCTTGGGAACACCCCTCGCATAGGAGGCCAGTGGCAGTAGTCCTACAGATGGATTTTCTTGGAGTCTCCCTTATCAAGCAAGGGATCCCCACTATTGAGGATCATGCCTCTAGATGGTGGAGATTGACGCATTGAGATCACCGCTTGGTGGTGGGAGGGGTTACGCAGTCCTTGGACATCACACTGCTGGTCGGGGAAGTTCTCATGGACAAGGGTGCCTCTTAGGATTCGTTTCTTTTGGGAGTCTCTTGGGTCCTTCCACCGTAGTTTCTACAGGGTGGGATGAGGAGGCTTCTTGCATGCTAAGATAGAGAGAGGCGGCGAGGATGAGTCAGCCTTAGATGGTTTGGAGTGGCCATCCTGGTGAGCAGTGAAGAAATCTGTTGCAGAAACCTATTTCATACGGTGTACGACCAATGCTCGCTGATTATGTATTATTCAGTATGGCCTGTACGAGCGGAAGATACTGATCCCACTTTGATTGCGCATCATGACAATAAGATTTTAGTACATCAAATGCAAATTGATTATATACCTCTGGTTTCCCATCTGTTTGCGGATGGAATGTGCTGGACATCTGAAGCTTGGTGCTGGAGTTTTCAAACATGGCCCTCCAAAGATGCGAGGTGAATTTGGAATCCCCGTCTATGGTAATGGTCCGTGGTAATCCTCCAATCGGATACCAATACTTGATAAATAAGCGGGCTATGTCTTCTGTGCTAGCTGTTTGCTTGCAAGGAATAAGCATACAGAATTTGCTAAAGCGATAAACAAGGGTTAGACACTTAGTGTTTCGCGTACTTGCAGATGCCGGAAGGGGTCCCACGAAATCCATGGCAATCAATTGAAACGGACCTTCTGGGATTAGTAAGGGCTAAGCAAACCTACTGTCTTCTGATGGGACACTAACTTTTTTGCAGATTTGACATCTCTACACATAACTGTGTACATTCTTTTGCATTTTTGGCTAGTAAAGTAGAGCTGTATTTTCTCCAATGCTCCAGTAAAAGTAGCGCTCTAGACCTAACCAGCCCAAATCAGCCGATCAGCCAATTGACTGATTGGCTGGCTGGTTGGCCATAAATTCCAGCCCTAAAGAGGGGTAAAGGGACAACCTATATTAGGTCCCCTTCCCTAGCCCTTTTCCCTTTGCTTGGAGTTTCCTCAAGAGGCCCTTCTACGGCTCCTTATTGGCTGCTCCTACCTTCTTCCGTAGGCCAGTCCTTGGGGCTCTTCTGGGCTTCTACCATAGGCTACCTAACTAAACCCTAAGATGGAACATACTAAACTAGAGAGTTCTCCAGTGGGTATCTGTGAATATGGTCTGATCTAAGGCTTAAAAGATTGACCTACGTAGCTTGTTCTTGACTGTCCCTGGACTAGGGCTCACAATGGGGCCACGGCATATGACAAAATCACCTAGATTAGGGATCTATTAGCACTTGTCCATGTAGTTAGATGTCACCTCGCACCCAAGTGCAGGGGTACATGTGACAAACAATCAACTCATAGGCTGACTGGCAACTGATTGGGCGGCCAACTGACAAGGATCTCCCTCCCTTTTGTCCTTTGCATTTGTGTACTCTCCCATAGCAATAGCGTGGTGTACCCCTCTATTTATTTTCTCATCTTAGAAATCAGTGTTGGGTGTGGATGCGTATTGTAATGAAGGGGAAAAAGGGACAATTTTGAGGACATCTAATCCTATCTACTTCCCCTCCTCCTTCTTGCTATCTACTTCCCCTCCTCCTTCTTGCTACCTATTGCCTACTCTCTCTCTCTCTCTCTCTCTCTCTCTCTCTCTCTCTCTGTGTCTCTCCTCCCCTTCTGCTCCCTTCTTCCTCTCTCTCACTCCCCTCCGCTATTCTATCTCCCTTCCTCTAAATCTGCCCTTACCCCTTTTTCTACATTGGTATCAAAGCACCGACCCTGGCACCATTGATTTTCCCTTTACCATCGCCAACACAAGCCTTGAGGAGGTGCAAGCCCAACGACAGGGCAAGTGCCTAATGCACATGCGGAGTGTCATCGAGCCAACTGAACCAGCTTCCACTAAAAAGATTTGACGACGAGTTGCTACTCACAAACGGTAGACAACAGCAGCAGCAAGGCCACCAAACTCAGATGCTATACCACGGCCTCCACGCAATGAATCATTGCTCACGCTAACCAACGATTGACGTGTGATTCATTACCTGTCCCTCATTCGCGGGGCGACGACCATTCGCCCTGTGACTCCATTGCCATGTGCCTCCTTCCGTCGAGTCGTCGCCGTTCGTCAATTCTGTGACGCCTGTGCAATCGTCATTTGATTTCAATGTTCCAGCACTCCCATCGTAGCCACACCCACGCCCATGCCCATCAGGCACTACTCGGACCCATGCACCACGCCCACGTTCACGTTGTCAGACCATGTGTCTCCAATGCTGTTGGTGCCGTCGCCACGCCCTCGCCTCCGCCATGCCGGCCGCTGCCTCCGTCGCCACGCTCCCCTTGTAAACCTTAGTCCTGTCTTCCTAGGTTAGTCCAGGCTATGCAGGATAAGAGCAAGCAGCCCGCTCCCTAGCAAGGGGATCACTCAGACAGTCAAGATGTTTTTTTTGCTCCACGTCGGGGTTTTATGGAAGATGCCCGCTGCGCCTATGAGCATCAGTCTTCTGGACCGTTGTACCCCAGCATGGGGATTATTTGGACTTAGATGATGCATTTTCTATGCCGCAAAGCAACTTCTTGCAGGATGTTAGGCCATCTTTTGGCTCACAGTTTTCTGCATCTATGTAGGTTGAGTCGTCTCTTTTGGGCCGACCTGTTGGCATGCATCTGATTAGTGCTCGTGTCATTGCACCAACGAGTATGCCTGGAGCTGGTTTCGGGTTATATGGCAGCCCACACCCCTGGGAGAGAGGCCAGTCCTCTTCTCAGCCCTTTGGCATACCATCATTTCGGAGAGATGCATTTGGCAGAGAGACCCAGCTAGGGGTGCATGCACCTATCGCTCCGCCAGTGAGCACATATAGCCAAATGCAGCTAGTGCATCAGATGGCAGTAGCTACCACACAACAGGGGGTTAGTGGTGGGCAGCATGCCACTTTGATGAGATGTTGGCAGATTCCTTGTGTTCATGTAAGGACTTACCGAAGGCCATCAAACTTGAGATGGCTTTCTCTGATTATGTGAACCTCAAGCGTGATGATGCCCGCACTTCTGGAGGTTACACACACAGGAATTATTTAGCCAAGGATGTCAAGGACAAACTCACAGTGCATAAGTTCAAAGGGGACACTCACACACCTAATGAGCCGGAGGAGTGGCTTACAAAGCTGGAAGATTATTTCCGCTTCTACCCAAAGCAAGCCACATGGAGGGGTTTCAAAGAAATGATGGTTACTACCTTCGTATCCCCACTCATCTTGGATTGGTACTTGGCTGAATTCTATACATTGTCGCAGACTGGTACAATCCGAGAGTACTTGCAGCGCTTTTGGAGACTTTCCTTGTTTGTACATGACGTATCTGAGAAAGGGAAGTTGCTGCGTTTCATCAAGGGATTGAGTCCTTCTCTGGTTGCAGATGTGAAGGCACATAACCCTTAAACAATTGAGCGCGCAGCCCAATTGGCAGAGGTGTTTGAGCCCAAATATGCCAGCAAGTATAAGATGGCAGCGGGCAGTGCATATGGGAACGCAAATGAGGCTAAGAAGGAGCCTAAGGTGACTGATTGGTATGATAGGAAATCAGCAGCACTACCATTTCCGAGATTTCCCACTGTTACAGGCAGCAAGATGCCATATGCTAAGCCATACAGGTCATTTGATGCTAAGTCGGGCGCTAAGCCAAGTGCTAGAAATGAAAAATCAGAATTTAAACAACACACTAGGGCTATTATGGACAACAGAAAAGCGGGAAGACTTATGCTTTAAATGTGGTGAGAAGTGGACATTGGGAAGTTTGCAAAATGCGTAATAGTGGTACTGCAAAACTTAGCATGATTATTGAGATATCGGGATGATGAGGATTTAATGGATGCTTCTGAGACCTTGGATGCCACTCATGATGATTCAGAGGGTGCAGAGGACGTGGAGGAGGCTCTAGATACTGGAGCCACGAAGGGGGCTGATTTCCCCTTCGATCCGGATGGTGCTACTGAACATAATATGCATGGTATACAATCCAATGACACTAAGCCCACCTGTGGCATGCAAGGCCGTCAGACAGCCTTTCATGTGGAGCATCAGGTTGCTACCTTTTCATGCGCGAGAAGATGCAAGTGGAAATGCTCCTGTGGGCGAGGAGGAGATCTATTGGGATGCGCAGTTAACAATTATGATATCTCTTTTTATGCCTTGATGGGTGTCAAAAGTGCTGAAACTATTAGATTGAAAGGGAAAATTAATGGCAGGACTGTTCACATGCTTGTGGACAGCGGTAGCACTCATAGTTTCATCAATTCAAAGACCTTACAGAAGGTGGGACTGATTGCTACTGAGATTGATCATGGGCTCAGAGTAGATGTGGCAAATGGACAGCATTTGATCAGTAGATGCAAGGACCAAGCTCTTTGAGGATAATGAATTTGCTGGGCATCTCTTGGCACTGGACATGGGCCCAATAACCTGCCCTCTATGCATTGAATGTGTCAATATCTCAAGGGGTAGCATTCCCCATGTTGAGGATTGTGATATGTAGCAGTTGTTCTCGGAGTTTGCTGATGTATTTGCTAGTATGCCATCCCAATTGCCTCCCAAGAGGGATGTGGGATCATGCCATTGTCCTAGAGCCTGGCAGTAAGCCCCATACCATCTCTCTAAGGTTGAGCATGAGGAAGTGGCAATACAGGTGCGAGAATTGCTTGAGAAGGACTTCATCTCTCATAGCACGTCTCCTTTTGCCTCCTGGTGCTTCTGGTGAAGAAGAAAGATGGATCGTATCGCATGTGCATTGATTACAGGGATCTAAATAAGGCCACTATCAAGAACAGGTTTCCAATCCCCAGGATAGATGACCTGTTAGATGAACTCAAGGGTGCTCAGTTTTTCACAAAGATAGATTTGAGGTCTGGTTACCATCAAATCAGGGTGAAAGAAGGAGATGAGCAGAGGCCTTCCGCACAGAACGGGGCTTGTATGAATTCAAGGTGAAGCCTTTTGGATTGACTAATGCATCAGCCACCTTTTAGGCGTCGATGAACAAGATGTTGCAGCCACGTCTTTTCAGATGTGTGCTGGTTTTCTTTGATGATATCCTCATTTACAGCAAGAATAGACAGGAGCACATTAAGCATGTGAAGCAAGTGCTGGAAATTTTGAGGATGCATCAGCTTTATGCAAATGCTAGCAAATGCACTTTTATGGTAAAGGACGTTGAGTACCTAGGGCATTTTGTGAGTAGACGTGGCATTCGGGTGGATCCCGCGAAGATGAAATGCATCAAAGATTGGCCACAGCCACAAAATCCCACCCAGTTGAGAGTATTTTTAGGTCTTGCTTCCTTTGACAGGTGCTTTATTCGCAAATTTGCCGAGAGGGAAGCTCCTCTTACTGACCTCTTGGTCAAAGGAAGCACAACGCAGCTTTAAAGACTTGAAATTCGCTCTCACTCATGCACCTGTCTTGGCATGCCTTGATTTTTCGCGTCCTTTTACTGTGGAGGTAGATCCCAGTGGCAAAGGATTGGAGGCTGTTTTGAGGCAGGAACACGGGGCAATAGCCTTTGAAAGCTGGAAGTTTGATGCCAAAGCACTCAATTACCATGTTTATGATTAGGAAATGTTGGCTATCTTGCATGCTTTCAAGAAATGGCACCACTATCTGTAGGGGAGTAAAATTAAGATGAAAACAGATCATAGGACATTCAGATTCTTCCTCACCCTTGTATAAAAGTCGAGCCTGAATTAATTAAAGTTGGGGCAGATCAAGAAATGGCAAGACCCAATGGCAAGACCCAACGTACAAGAAGAGATATAGAGCGTGTTCTTGACCTTGAACATCACATGTTCGCAATGGAGTTTTGGGTGAAAACCTGGGTGCTCAGGCACTCAAAGGGTTGACTTCAAACATGGGAGATTTTTCTTTCAAGCAACCAAATACTCTTGATAGTCATTAAGGTAGCTTGTGCCACTTTGTATTTTACAAGACAAGCAAAATCTCAGTGGACCCTTTATGAGAAGCATATGGTCGAAGGGGGTGTCTTTGTACCACCATCAAGATGCCTATTGGTACTTTGGAAATATATATGCAATTCATCAATTGCAAAATGCTCAACGGTCTGTAGGAGAATACTTATGAATTCATAAGCATTTGGTTTAAGTTATCAGAGATCACTCGCTAGATTGAGTTGATTGGTACTTCAGATGGACGTGAAGTCAGCCTTTCTAAATGTGTCCTTAAGGAAGAGGTTTATGTGGAACAATCTCTAGGGTTTTAGCTTTTAGTGGTAATTTGTGCAAACTCTTGAAGGCGCTCTAGGGGCTAAACATGCATGAAGGGCATGGTGCATATGCATTGATGAGTACGTTAAATGGATGTGATTGTTAAGCTGTCCTTCAGATGCGAAACTATATCTCTTTTGGGGAGGATGTAAGAGAGTCATACACATTTTGCATGTTAACGAGCTAATCATTATAGGTGATCACAAGAAGATAAGGAGATCCAGGGACTTTTGAAGAAAGAGCTTGAGATGATGGACATTGGAATTTTACATTACTTTCTTGGGATTTAGGAGCTTCAAGACAAGATGACATTTTCATCTTAGAGAAGAAGTACACCAGAGAGATTCTAGAGATTAATCAAATGAATGGAGTGCAGACAGTAGCAGCAGTGCCAATGGAGGTGAGCACAAAGATGGCAAAGGAAGGCTTTTCGCCATTGGTGGGCATGGTATGAGTATCAGAGGTTGATTACCTCATTTATCTTTCCAATACAAAACCTGATATCAGCTATGTAAGTGGGTTACTGAGTCATTTCTCCTTAGAACCAAGGGAGAATCACTAGCTTGCTTCCATATGAGTTCTTAGCTACATCAAAGGAAGCCGGGAGCATGGTAGATACAGCTCAGAGGATATACTAAGATGTTCTGTAACTCAGATTGTGGGCTTGACACTTGGAGGTCTACATCTGGGTGTTGTTTTATGTTGGCCGGTATCCATGTCTCATGGTTGAGCAAGAAGCAACCTACAATTGTACTCTCTTAGATGTAGGCGAAGTACGGAGTTACTTGCATTGTGACATTATAAGCAATATGGCTCAGGTGGATTCTAGACAACATGGGTTTCAAGCAGGATGCTTAGACTTTTCTACAATGACAATCAGAGTTGCAAAGCAATATGGCTTAGGTGGATTCTAGAGAACATGGGTGCCAGGCAAAATGCTTTGGCTTTTCTACACTAAGACAATTAGAGTTGCAAAGAATCTACTGTTCCATGCTCAAACAAAGCATGTTGAAGTACGGTATCATTTTACTTGGAAATAGATCATCAGCAAAGAGATGAATCTTCTATATTGCTTGAACAAGGAGAATGCTTTAAATATCTTTACAAAGGCACTTAGTGTTCGCAGACTCACGAGTTATGACCATATGTTGGAGCTTCTTAGCTTAGACGAAAGCAAAAGTCCGGAGTATGGACATTGAGGGGGGGTGTTGGAGGTCAATGATTGACCCTTTGTTACCCTTGTACCGTAGCTTAGTTGCTCACCTACGAGGTCCCCAAATCAAGAGATATCATGAGCATGCAGTGTAGGTGAAGATGCCATGCATAAGCATCCATCATCTTGATGAGATGAGCCATAGTTTTTTCCATACGTTTCCATACGGCATGGAATAAGTATGGAAAAATGCCCCTGGCTGAACCATACGTGACCCTTAAAGTTTTCATACTTTCAAAACATAAGGTATAGGAAATTTTATTAACAAGTTCAGGTTCCATGTTTCAACTACTTAAGCATTCCAAAAATATATCTTAAACCATAAACAGATTAGAGAATCGTCAATCTAATGCCAACAGGGTCAAATCAGGGGATTGACGAAAATCCAGGGGGGAGGCACAGCACTAGAAGCTTGTGCAAAATTCTAGTCTCTAGGTCGGTAGCTGCAAAAGGCTCTGCAAGTGTGAAAGGATCCAGATGCGGACTAGTTCATGGCTCTTCATGTGCAAGAGGCTCCACGAAAAATGCAGGAGATAAGAGAAGTCAAAACAAAGGCATTTGACCAGGAAAAAAAATCCCTCAGGTCAAGTATAAAATTCCATTTAATATGTATTTTTTTCATACGTTTGCATACGTTAGATATGGATACCATACATGTATGGAAAAAACTATGAGAGGAGCTGCATATTTAGGATAAAATATGGCTGTCCAAATCACCTCTATGCATCAAGAAGCATGCAGAGGTGGCATAGAACGACCCAAGGTGAGTTTGGAGTCCTCACACAGGAGGATAGGTTGGATGGCACCAACTACTCCTTATGGTTCGCAACATCTTGGTTGGGGATTTTTTCCTTCATTTTGAAAGAGAAAGAAAGAAAGAAAGAAAGAAAGACAGTTTATGAATGTCTTCGAATGACCAAAGGGTCTATGAGACTAAAAAGAAACCAGATACAATGAAACCTAAGGGTGGGGCCACTAAAATGGGCTCTTGTACCCAAGCCGGAGGCAGAGAGAGAGAGAGAGAGAGAGAGAGAGAGAGAGAGAGAGCATCTAATAACTTTTTGTACATTAGCAAGATGCTAGCAAGAAGCCAATAGTTATCTTGAGAAAAAGAACATTAAGGAGCAATCAAGAACATTAAAGAGCAAAGTTATAGCAATTGAGATTATTTTGAAGTTCCCATTTTTTGTGTGCAACAGGTCCTCCCAGCAGGTGGTGTACATTTGCGCATACCGAGGTTTGGAGATCACTTCACATGGAGCAAGATAACCACGTGCATCCATAACATTGTGGTTGGAAAGTTATGGATCGATAATTATGGTGAATTAGTTATCAGAAATCATTCTACTGGAGATGTTAGTCGTATTCGCTTTCATAAAGCTACAAGTAGGGAGCAGGGTCGTCTTACTGGAAAGGTATGAGAGTTGATGTTTACACGGATTGACTTCTCACTATGGGATGTTCATTATCATTCAGTAAGTTACAAAATGCCAAATTTTGGCCCATATAAGATAATGTCTGTTGAGTGTCCCTGATTCTGGCATGCAGATTTTTGATAGCAAAGGGGCTCCAAAATGTTCCATTCATGGGAATTACATGAAGGAGATTTCAATAAGTCCAGATCCATCTTGGATTGGCAAGGACATATACGGTGATACAAAATGTTTATGGAAATGCCCAGAACGTCCTGAGGACTATGAGCAACAGTACTGCTTCTCCTACTTCACAATTGGCCTAAATGGTGCATACTTAACTCGAAATAATCTCTTGTTTCTAGAGGCATTATGATAAGTAACTCGTGGATCTGTTTTATTGGTGGGCTGATTTATTAGAAAATTTAAGGTTTGATTATAGCGTTCAATTGGGAACTCAGATCTGATTGTTGATTACCCTCTACTAGAAACTACAAAGAGTTCCAAAAGAAAAAATTCAAATCATTGTGCCATAGGTGCTGATATTCTGCTTGCCTCTTGTATATTGAACAGAGCTGACACCAAAGATGAGGGATGCGCTACCCCCTACCGACTCACGATTTAGACCAGATCAGCGTGCCCTGGTATGTACATGTTAGCATCCCTTTGTTTGATGGCCATGTTATATGTGGTTATTTTGGCCTATCACGTGGATTTGAATCTTTCCGTTTAGCTGATTTGAAGAAATTTTCTGATTATATTTGTGCTCATTTGGTGAATTCCGAAGAAATGGTTTACAGGCTATATGCTTGTTAGTACATTCTAAGCAGTCGATGCTTTACTACCTCGTGCATGACACAAGGCTTAGTTTTGCTACACAAATTTTAAGCATTACCTTCGGTCTTTTGTAAATTTAAAGGGTTCTCAAGTTCAAAACTAACATGTGGAGGGTATTCCAACAAATCAGGAGGATGGGGACCTGGAAAAGGCTACACCAGAGAAGCTGCGCCTTGAAGAAAAGCAGCGTGAAGCTCGCAAGAAGCGGAAAGAACAGGGACAAGAGTGGAAGTGCATGTGGTTTCAGCAAGTGAGTGACAATAGTTCATTTTCATTTAGTGTGTTTCTTTATGCCCAAGATGCTGCTTATACAGAAACAGGCAGTGTGTTCTTGTTATGCCAGCACTAGTTCATGCTTCAATCCTTGTTGGATAATTTATTTTGCTTTGCAAATGCATCTGAGCAATAATATTCTGACATGATTCAGAGAATTCTTGGAGCATCTCAGGTCAAGGACCTAGCAGATGGTGATGCAGAGCCAACATGGATTTTTAATGGACAATATTGGGATGCACGTGAAAGAAAGGCTTGGCAAAGCTGCCCAGAGATTATGTAATCTCACAATGAAGTTATTGGGAAACACAGGAACCTTATTAAAAGGCATGCCACACGGGGACATACTGCAATAGCCAGAAATGTTGTCATTTCAATCCATTGCTTGGGGCATGTGTGAGTAATCTGAATCTACTTCCAGGATGTAAATATATTTATTCTTTAAGCACAGTGCAGTACAAAGTGCCCTTTATGAACTTGGTTGCTGTTTCAGCAAGTCAAGTTATTCTTTTCAGGGGTATACATTGATTTGTTTGAGAAGGGTATCCAGGACACCACCTACTATGTTTATAGTCCACAATCTAGGGCTATAGCAATAAGCAGTATATTCAGGCTAATGATTTATCTGGAGGTGCAAAGGCATGATGAGGCCTGTATATGATCAAAATTTGCATACTCAGGTCTATTCAGCCCATTTTTCTGGGAGTAATGAAATAAAAGAGTAATAAGCTCGCTGAATTTTGATGGTCATTCCTTGAATTTAATAGTTTAACTCGGTGAATTCATTGACATCTTTATCCCTTTTATTTTTTATAACTGGTGTAGAACCTTGTTCTGTCAGAGCACAATGAAAATGACTTTGCAATCTCTCTGCAAAAATGGATTTAATGCCCCCGTACTTTGTTTTCTTTTTCTGCCAATGGCTGATGGCTGTCTCTGAGGTCAATCATCTCGATACACAGGGTCTTCCAGCCTGGCAGGAAGACGAGACTGCAGTTGGCTGTCTTTCTCCTCCACGCCCACTATTGATCCCCTCCAGAAGTTTCTTTCCAAAGTTACCACTTCTGCTTGAGTGCTGCTGCTGGCCTCCTTTTGCTCAAAGGGCTCTTCCCTTGTGTTTGCTACTTTGCAGGGGTGATCTGTTTCCAGGGGATGAAAGCTTTCGAAGAGACTGAAAGTTGCAGGGTGAGACAAGACACATAAATATGTTTACACCATTGAGTATGGGAAACAAAAGGATTTTCCACTTTTGCGAAGACCTACAAAACCACCAGGGAGGAAATTATCATAAGAAAGATATTATCATGAATCTCTGACAAGAGAGCATGGACTTTAGGGGGCATAAAGGGCAAGTTAAAGTTTTCAGAGATGTCAGGATGCAATGTACCAATGTGCAAGAAAATACATGTATGGGGAAAAACAGCATGGGATATGCAAGATTGAAGACACTAGAGCAAAAATTTCAGGAAGACACCAGAAGATGCCAAGACGAAGACAATGAGCTGAACGACAATGAGGAATGGGCCAATCAGGAGATTCTCTTAACCTTGGATGAACTAATGAACTTGAAGATTGAAGAGATAGCATCATCAATGAAAGTGGATCAACACAAAGACAAAAAGCGCTCAATCTTAGGATTGTGGGCCTAGGAGAAAAAGAAAAGGAAAACAGAGATGAGACGCCTAGTGTTTTTTTCATAACACCATATACATCTTTGAACCCCACTGGCAAAATGACTTCAGGGTGGGAAAGAGTCCGGACATCTCACATTGGAGTTTCAAGACACTGAAACAAGACAAAATATCTGAAAACATAGACAACATCTTAAGGGGCAAACGAAGATCTCATGAAGAGCCAAACTCTGAAAATATGGGGCAAATTGAAGACGAGACCCAGCAATCCGACCACTGTGGAATAAATCTCTGGAATACAACTCCCTATTTGAAGATGAACTATAGGATCTCACATATACAAGCATGAATTGGAAATGATGCAGTGGAAGATGTCATACAAAAAAGAGCCCATAATGTGTCGAAAAAGGTAAAACAAAAGCAAATGAATGCCATGCAAGAATTGGTACAATGAAGAATGCAAACAGGCCAGTGAAGCATGGAAATCAGTGGTAGTTTTCTTAAAATAAAAAGAATATTTATCAAAAGAAAGAAAAGAAGGTTTATTAAGGACAAATGGCTTGAACAATTAAAGGAGCTAAAGAAAAACCCCTCCATCCCTCTTTAGTTTATTAATTAATGAATTAGAAGAATGAATGAGATCCACAATGGAGAGGGTTTACAAATTTCTAATTTCTCTCTACTTAATACTATTATATGTAGATGATGTAGTCCCATTTGCAAAAGATACAAAGACACTAGGATGCATGGAGTCAACCTTGTTAGTACTTGAGAATGCAGATAGGGATTGTGATGACAAAATTCATGATGATTGGGATATGAGACAAGCAAATACCTTTTTTGAAGGGAAAGGATTGGAATTGGTCTCATCATAAAAATACTTGGGTCTAGAATTTGAAAACAATTTTAAATGGAACACATGCATAGAGAAAAGAGTGATGGAATGCTTGAAGGCACAACACAACTTCCAAAATAAATGCAAAAAGTCTCACTTGTGGAACTATGCACGATGTTATTGCAAACGACGGTCCTCTACATGTGTCAATCTTGGGCACTTTGATTCTCTAGGGAATACGAGGCAATACAAAGGGGGTTTCTCATATGGGAGTTCGGAATCAAGGTACTAAATTTTTTGTTCCATCATGTTGGCAAAGGTAGGGATGATACTTGTGGAGGGGGAAGCACCATTGCTTGCAACACATTCACTACCTTACACAATGGCTAAGATGGATTAAATAGACTCCCATAGAGCTATGATGTAACAAAAGACGAGGGTTGGTACATAGATGGAATTAATGCTATAGTTTTAGGGGACATGCCATAGATCTTCTTGATAAATAGTAAGAAATTAGAGAGTCGGTAATAAGCTTTGGGTAGTTAGAATAGCTAATAAATACTTAAATTAGAATTGACCTAAAAATGTCCCTGTTCTATAAGAGAGTTTTTCAATACTAAAATATAAGACATATTATAAAGAATTTACTAAATTTGAAAGGATGGAGGACAGTGATGGTGATGGGGATGGGGATGTGTGACTTGTCCCTTCCAATCTACCTCTCAGACCCGAGCACGAAGCACTCCCACTTAGCTTTTTGTCTCACTCAACTTCCACTGCGGCGCATGCGACACTCAGAGAGAATCCATCTTTTCTTGTGCATGATGTGACATCATCCTCGCCTCTCATTGCTCTTCGCGCTACCTTCAGTAAGGAACACAAGGGCCATGACCTCTCAGATCCTCCTTCCTTTCCCTTGCTAGTGGACAACCCAGCACCACCTCAGCAACATGTCAGAGACTTGCGAAGTAGAGAAAGCTGGACAGGTCCTTCTGACTCCCAAGGAAGAGCTGTCGAACGAGGAGGCTCTTTTGCCGTCTCAGGCCGTGGAGGGAACAGTTTGGGCAAGCCCTCAACAGGTCGTGGTGCTCTCCACTCCGGAACAGCGACGACTACTAGCCACACTCGACAAACTTCAGCATCGGGCGCCTTGTACGAGGGAGCTCTACAGTAGAGTAGAGGGGGCTTCTTCTTAGTACCTTTCCGGCAAAGACACAACCTTCTAGCAGCTTCTGGACAAACGGGAATACAAGAGGAGGAATACGGATCACAAACGGGAATACAAGAGGAGGAACATGGATCACAGACCCAGCCTGCGAAGCCGGCCTAAGAGAATGGCACATCGCCACCCAAGTCTACCTACAGAGGAAACCCAGACTTCCAGATGGTCGATAGCCCAAAGGATGGAGAACGAGCACTTGAAGCTCCGCGAGAGTTTCAAAATCTAAGCGCAGCGTTCAGGAGAGAGGCCCCCTTCTGGACCAGGCAAAACCGTTTTTTGCTCAAATAGATGAAGGCCTTCTGGAAGAATCTATTGAATGGCTAGAGTCACATGCACTAGTCGGATTCTTACATGGTCCTCGTCCTCCTCCTTTCCTTGAGAACTGGTTTCGCACCAACTAGAGTCGCAGAGGACTTAACGTTACCAATGTCCGTTTCCTTACAAACGAGATTATTTTATATTTCTTTTTGAAAGAGCTAACTTTGCGTCTAGAGTTCTTCATCATGGGCTATGGACAGTCCGAAACCAACCGTTATATCTGGATAGATGGTCCCCTTCCTTCAGCCCTGATAATCCTAGATCGACTATTTTGCTGGTCTGGGTGGAGCTGCCTGACTTAACGTTCTCTCTTTGCAATCAAGCCGCTTCGCTAGGCAATAGTTTAGGAGAGGTGGTGAGCATTGAGCGTGAACACTTTATTAATCCTAGGGGGAATCCTCAGGTATCTGCTCAATTAGATATAGCCGAAGACCTTCCAGAGATATTGTAATTCTCAACCACAGAGGTGGTGTGATTAGGGAGCAAAAAGTTCTATACATTAGGGAGCAAAAAGTTCTATACAAGAATTTATCCAATTCTTGTTTTTTGTGTGGTCTGTCGGATCACATTGTAAAAAACTACCCTTGGAAGAAAAACAAGCCCAAAGCGAGTATTGAGCTCCCTCAGGTTCCGAGAGAGAAATGGGTTCCTAAGTAGCCCGAGTTTCTTGAGCGCCGAGCTAGCCCGCTAAAAATGAAAGCAGACAAGGGGACTTAGTTTGAGCTGATGCTAATAGTTGATATTCCCATGAAGAATGCCTATGAGGCCTTGACAGAGCCGATTCCTGAAGAAAACCTTCAACTCATTCCCAAGCAAGAACCGGGAGATAAGTGGTCCAAGGACTTCGAAGAGGAAAGCAACAAGAGTGACGGTATGTTGACGGAAGACTTTGACGACTCTGAGGAGGATCTTCCTCTACCTCCTCAAGCTGATAAGGATATTGTCGTTAAAGGTAAACGGGAGGTAAACCAAGTGTTATGGCGCATAGCAAGAGGAGATTATCTACAGCTAAAGGTCTAGCTGTGCATGCAAGCAGCCCAAACCCCAGTGCTAAAAAGGGGTAGAAGAAACATTGTAAGTAAACCTCTTTCTTTCCTTACCCTGAACATTTGTGGTCTCACTGGCCCCAACAAGGTAGGTATTCTAGCCACATGGCTGAGGGAAATTCCTCTTTTCCCTACTTTCTTGCTCTACAAGAGGTAAAAACTACCGGAGCTTCACTAGAAGCAAGACTAAAGTGTATTAAGTGGAGAACATGGTTTGTCACTTCTCATGAAGAAGGCAGAGGAGGGAGCGCCATTGGAATGCTCTCTCACTACGCTCAAAGCAAGGTAGATGTTGTTGTAGATACTGACAACAGGTGGATTGCTTTGAAATGCCTTCTCAAGGGAATCAGGTTTACGATAGTCTTGGTATATGCCCCCACGAGTTGTCAAGATGGAGGTAGAACATGGCAATACCTAACCTGTTTCTGTGAGGATATAGTGATCTTAGGGGATTTTAATATGGTCGAAAGAAAAACAAACAAATGGCTCGGAAAAGGCATTGTTTGAAGAGGTTTCAAGCTCCAGAGGAATGGGGCGATCTCAAACATTCTCTACAATTGGTAGATCTGGACCTTGCAAGAGACCTAACATGGTCTAATAGAGATAGATAGGAGATTTAAGAAGAGATGCCAGGCTCTCAGAGTCTTCTTCAGAGCACCTCTAAATCTAGAGGTACAGAGTTCTCTACTCTCTCAATTTCTGATCACAAGCCTTTAAAGAGCTTTAGAATGCCCCAGAGGCACGGACGAATCAACTGCTGCTGCAGACTTTTGGATAAGGAATGTTTTAGAAACTCGGAAAGTTTTAAAACATGCCAGAAAACTCAGAGAAAAGATTCGAAGCAAGAGAATGGATGCTGTCAAAGAGCGACTAGATAACCTGGAGGCACAGGCGCGTCAAGGAGATGTTCAGAGCTATGGCTTGTCAAGAGTGAGCTAGTCAGGCTTGAACACATCAAGTATACGGTAACTAGATTGCATACCAGAAGATGGTGGGCAAGCAAGCTAGATAGACCAACCAAAGAGCATTTGCAGGAAAAGAGCAGTTGAGGAAATTCCTATGCTTGAAATTGGTGAAAACAGGTGGGGCAACTCAGATGCTGAAAACAATGAGTTTATTTGCAGTCATTTTAGGAAGTTATTGGCAAGCACTATGTAGATTAACGATGCTGTGGTGCAGGGTTGAAACAGGTGTCAGTCAGCCAGACAGGGAGTCACTACCACTGGACTTGATCTGCAGAGTTTGGAGGCCCCCGTTACTCTGAAGGAACTCAAGGAAGCTGTTCATGTTATGAAGGATGGAAAGACCCCGGGGGTCTTCCTATTGAGTTTTTGGGATTGGGTTGGTCCTAGATTCCTTGAGGTACGGCAGGAAAGCCTAGTAGGTTGCTCTCTTCCTGAGCATGTAAACAGTGGTATTATCAAGCTTATTCCCAAAGAAGGCAGGAAAGACGTCATAAAAAATTGGAGACCTCTCACCATGCTTAGCTGCAGTTATTAAGAATTTGCCAAAGCATTGGCGTCAGGATCCAACACAAGATGGACAGGTGGATCCTGTAGGAATAAAAGGGGTTCATAAAGGGAAGACACCTTCTGGAGGCTATTGTCAACATCTGGGAGGGCAGTGAATATGCTAGAGAGTCTAGTCAGGATATTTGTTTTATTAAGGTTGATTTTGATAAAGCCTATGACAGGCTTGATTGGGATTTCTTAATTCAATCCATGAGAGACATGGGTTTGGGCCCAAACCATATCTCATATGTTCAAATCTTATTCAATCCATGAGAGACATGGGTTTGGGCCCAAACCATATCTCATATGTTCAAATCTTACTCTCAAATGTGTCAGTTAAAGTTTGTATCAATGGTGATATGTCCTCACCCTTCCTTTTGAAAAGATCTATCAAACAAGGCTGTCCCATTGCCCCTTATTTTATGCTATAGCTGTGGATGCTCTAGGGTGGTTACCCATTGACAAAACGCAAGCTGGTTCACTGAAGGGTATAGAAATGTCGTCTGGAATACAGCTTGTTATGCAACAATTTGCAGACGACACTAATCTCGTGCCTAGGAACTCACCCCAAGATGTTTGCGAAGTTTTGGAGTGTCTGGATATTTTCTGTACAGATACAAGTTCCCAGATCAATCATAGCAAAACTGGGTATTGCACGCTCAGTGGGAAGTTGCAAGAGGACCTACAACACCTGGGATGTCAGTTGATCCCTAAAGGAATTGATTTCAGATCGTTAGGCATCCCCGTGGGCTTAGACGTCTCCATGAAGGATCCGTGGGAATGGGTCCTAAACAGGTTTAGCTCCAAACTACAGAAGTAGAGAGGCTTTCAGTCCAACCTAGCAGGAAGACAAATCGTGCTCAACGATTTCCTTTATCCGATCATTATTTTTTACCTGTCCTGTTGGCACCCGAGCCAAGCTGGTCTTGAAAAGTTTATTTCCAAATGCACGTCCTTCCTTTGGGGAGGTTCAAACAAGATTGCAAAAGTCAGATGAAACTTCTGCTCTAGACCGAAGAGTGAAGGGGGCCTTGAGGTAGTGGACATCAAACAATCTGCAGCTAAACTTGCAGCAAATTGGATAATAAAAGTCCTTCTAAATCCTGATCTTGACTGGGCAAAAAATTTATCAAAAAAATTTAAACATGTCAGGATTGTCAGAGCCAAGGGATGGAAGAGGTACCCAGTTTTGTCTGCAATTTTTAGTTTTGAACCTTGTTCTACAAAGGAAGTCCCTTGTGGAAATCCCTATGGGCTGCTCTTGAGTCAATTAAGACCCAACTGAAGTTCTCTAGGAAAGGATAGTTTATGTGACTTGACTCCATCTGATCCTTTTCAACACATAGGAATGCTATACTTCACGATGAAGATTTCATCAGGGCATGCCAGCTTTCTAAAAAGGGTCTGCAATCGTGGGGGCAGCTGTGGCTCAATGAACACTGCAGATGGATGACTTTGCCTGAAATGAGGAGGGAATTCAGACTTACAAAGCAGGAAGTTCATTTTGTCACTGACAGAATATGTCTTTGGGATGGGGATATCCAGTGGAAGGGGGGGTCAGTTTTAAATTACTCCTTAGAGTTTAGTTGGATTCTCATAACTCATTTGCTACTCGTTCCTACTCCTTTTGAGGACATAGGAGACATGATTCCTATCCTCAATGCTAGATGGAATACTCCTGACTCCTCTCAGTGCTGGAAGAGGAGATTCTCCTACACTTGGACAAACTTAATACCTGAGAAGATGTCTACACTACTCTGGCTTAACTTGCACAAAGCGGTTTGGACCAATTTGAGGGGGCTAAGGATTGAGAAAGGGAATGGTAAATGTATGCGCTGCCCAGGGGTACAAGAAGATATCTTCCATCTCTTCGTGTCTTGCCCTTCCGCCAGAAGGGTCTGGAAAATTGTTCAGATGCAACTAGGAGAGCCAGTGAATTGGAAAGCCATTCATTTTTGGAGATGCAACAAAAGTTAAAACACTCTCATTGGGCAATTGTTCGAGCACATGCCTTATGGTCTATTTGGATTTCCAGAAATGATTTTCAATTCAATCAGAATGTCACTAATGCAGATCATCTCTTTGCCAACTTGTTAGAGTAGGCATCTTGGAACTATGACCGTGATCTAGATTGGGTCTTCTCAGAGATTCGTGATCATGAGCAAGAACATCTTAAAGTTCACAGAATGATGTGTTGCTACCCGGCTTTTTGTCATGATCCTGAAAAGTCTTACTGAAATTGTTCACTTGGCATGAGTGTGTATCTTTCGAACAATATGTATAATACAAATATTTTTTTGCCCCCCCCCCCCCCCCAAAAAAAAAAAAGGTATTGTAGAGAATGTGACTTCAACACTCCATATGCAATCATGAATCTATATGGTGGTTGACAAATTTTTAGGAAAGTATTGTGAATGACTTGAAGCTATTGAATCCTAGGAGTGGCATAAATACGTAGTTCCTAAGGAGAATCATGATTGAGAGCTCTTTGCAACATAAACACCAAGTCAACTACATTATGCAAACCTGAAGAAAATTTAGTTACTAATATATGCTTGATCTATTCGGCCTTAATGCAAAGGAAGTATTAATCCAAGTGTCCTAAGAAGCATTGTCCTCATGTGTTGGAGTTGAGACTAGTTTGTTAATGAAAGTAGCATTGTCTCTAAGTATTGTGATGAGCTTGAAATGTAAGATTGGAGACTAGGTTCTAAATGAGAGGTTTTTAAGAGTTCACTCCATCCCTCACTAAATTATGGTTCAAGATGCTACTGATTCTAAGTCTCTTTCTTTCACCAGCTCATTCAATTGAAATTGGGAATGTAATCCCGGAGTTTTGGGCCAAGCCTTGGCAACTCCAACTGTTCGACATCAATCTAGCGGGATTGACACACACCTCAGTTAGCCATGAGCTAAAACAAGGGAAGGAAGCATCCAACTGCTAGGAATACAAGATAACCAAATGAGCATTCGTGAGATATTTTCATAGTAAATGAAGGCATGCATGCATCAAAATCATGGTCTTAGAACATGAAGTATACCTATGCTGGGGAATGATCTTTTATTGCTCAAAGTATTGTTGATGCTATGTAGTTCTTAGTGGATTTTATCAAGTACTTGCATATATCAGAATGATGAGGATGTGTAAGAAAGCTTAAGAGAGACTATCCAATGGTTGATGAGTGACCTAGTTGGAAAAACTGCCAAAAGGATTCTCTTGGAATGTTGTTAGATGAACAAAATGGGTCATGACTTATAGGAATCAATCAAGAGCCAAAGGCTAAGGGCACGGTCCATCCCCTAAATAAGGCAGAAACAGTATATGGGAGCTGCTGGGATAGATGCCATCACAACTCCCTTGATTTGGGTTGAGGGTTTATCCAAAGAGAGCATGCCAGAAAATCCCATCTTGATGCATTGGAATTTAGAAGAAAACAATATAGGAAGATTGGGATGATTATGTCTCAA
The DNA here is from genome assembly GCF_047967505.1 of Dipteris shenzhenensis. Taxonomy (NCBI): domain Eukaryota; kingdom Viridiplantae; phylum Streptophyta; class Polypodiopsida; order Gleicheniales; family Dipteridaceae; genus Dipteris; species Dipteris shenzhenensis. The sequence continues at coordinate 35,844,787 of NC_141602.1, forward strand.
GATTAAGGTTGATACTATGACCCCAAGGCAAGGGTAAGGGGTCCAAGACGACTATTGAAGACTAAGGAGAGCTCATGACATCAAAAGGAAATATTGGCCCAAGGATAGAGGGAAGGTAGAAAAACCACCTTCCATACAGGCACATGGTATTGGATAATCAACCATGGCCATGTCATGAAAATTCAAGAACAAGTTAGATAATTCCATGGATATCTTTGAAAGTGAGAATAGATGTGAGATAGATGCCTTCCTAAAGAGTTCAGAATGTTGGGACAACATATGTTTCATGCCATTTATCATTGTATGGATTACAAAGTCAAGGATAGCTATTGTAGAGTGTGATCATGTGAGTTAGTATGCGTGACCACATTGTGTGCGTGTGTGTGTGGGGGGGCCGGGGGGGGGGGTTGACTAGATTAGGCGATAGAAGGTTGTGATTGATAGATTCTAGGATCTGATTGAGAGAATCAAGGAGCTGGTGGCTTCTGGTTGACATCATCTATGAGATCATTTGGGTGTATCTTGATGCCTATATATTTTTCCCATCATCTTGTGCCTCCATCATGCTCCAACATAGAAAAGAAATAAATGAAGAATACATGAGGACTCAATCAAACAATATGGAGTAGCAAAAGCTCAAAATTCCACAAAACCTTACAAATTCTAGGGGGGCTTTAATCGATCAACTAAGCGTTGAACATTATTATACCACTATGAGGACATGGGTATTAAGTGGGTCACATTTACATCTACAATAGATCAATGAGCTTTCATAGAGAGAAATTGCAATGGAAAGAGGAAGTGTGCTATGTAAGAATAAAAAGGAGCACAAAGATGAGGAAATAAATCTTGAATAAGTCTATGGAAGGTATTGAAGGAGAGTGGCATTTGAGGAAATCCTAATGCAGAGGAGAAATGGTGTTGAAGGAGAGTGGCATTTGAGGAAATCCTAATCCAGAGGAGAAATGGTGTGCCACATTCTAATAGTTGCGCACAAGGTATTGGAGCTTTGTAACAGTTTTAACACACCATTTATGATTATTGGTATTAGTCCCAAAGGACTATCAAAGCCAAGCAAGGGTCCCTCATGATAATTGAGGTGGTGATAGCAAGAGCCAACTAGAACTCATAACAAGAGCCACCTAAAACTCAAAGGACAATGAGCAAGTCATGACAAGATCGACTCAATGACTCTCTATGATTCATCAAGTTAATTGCAATATTTCCAATGCCTTCAAAATCGGTAACTCATTGTGATCATTGAGAGAAATTTTGAGGTTTATGACCAAAATTTTCTATGGTCTATGTGCATAGATGCTCTTAAATCAATATACCAAATGTCGAAGTCAAACTATGTACTAGTTTAGCACACTAATAGTGCTCTTTGAGATGTGTAATATGTTCTTTGATCATTAATAACATCTTCAAGTGCACAAATATTTTTAGACCCTCGGTCATTATGATTGTTTTTTGGTTGCCACCACTTGATTGTCGTGATATGACCTTGTAGAAGTAGCCAGAATAGGTAGATGTTGGTGTGAAGACCGTAGGAAGAAGAAAGAACCCAAAAATAGGGGTCTCTCTCTCTCATATGTGCACAGGAAAGACTTATCAATGTTAAAAAGACATCTAATCTGCAAAATCAGAACTAGTTTACATGATCTACAGTAAAATACAACATCTCTATTCTTTGAACCACTTGATCCAGAGCTTAGCTTCTTCATGAATCAACAAAGCAACCAGATCATTAAAATTTGGCATATCCTATCTCACTAAAATAGAAGTATCAAAGGACTTATATTTGGGTCCAAGACCATGAAGAGTCACTACAATCATGTCCTCATCATCCATCGAAGCATCAATAGATGCCAACTAATCTGCAATGGTTTTAATTTCAATTACATATTCCTATATTCTCCTTCTGCTGACCAAACATGCAGGCTCCCTTTTTGCACTACTATAAGGAAAACAAAACAAAATACTGTATTTGCAGAAATGCGGTCTAATTAAACTAATCAACCTATGGGAAAACAAAACAATTTCAACCCTCGGGCTGGTTTAATATAATAAGGTACTAGCAAAACAAAACAATTTTAACCACCGCATTGGTTTAGGATAGTCACAATTTCAATCACTGCGTTGGTTTAGGACACAGTTACAATTTCAACCACTGGGTTGGTTTAGGACAGTCACTATTTTAACTATCAGGTTTTCTTCTCTCTCTTGACATATTGTTGAACTTTTGCTTCAGCTAAATCTTTCTAGTACTTGTAGTTGTGCCATAATATCTAGTCAAGGTATCCCAAGCATCCTTAGGTGATTGGTAGTTCACGGTTTGCATAGCCATTGCATATGAAATACATATTGAAAACCAATGAAGGACTTTTCATTCTTTTTCTATTCAAGCTTTATTTTTCTTAACGTGTTTTGCAGTTGCATTTTTTTCTGGCATCACTTGTAACCAAGTCTCAATATCCGTTTCCAATCATGAAGATTTCCATCCTAAACTTCCAAATGGGATAGTTATTGTTATATAACTTCTCACCAACAATCTAGGTGATATTATGTATGCCACTAGAATTTGCCATACTGGCATAAACAGTCCATTGACAATGCAGGCAACAATAGTAACCTACAGGATAACCACTAGCCAACAATGGCAATCACTGTACTCAAAAAAGCTACCACAATATGCAGGCAATAATGACAAGCACTGTGCCCAAAAAAAGGTACCACAATATCCAGTTCACAATGCCAATCAGTAGAAGTACCTCAAGGCAACATCATAACAAGATGAACAATAGGCATCATCATGACCATTATGCATTCAACTTATAGCATCAATGTGCTTCCAACCTTGGGCATTTACACTTGAATCAAAACCAAGTGTAGGCAATGAGGGAGTTTCCTGTTTGTGGCACCAACCATTCATGAACAAATCACAGCTCCCGCGGGCGGCAATAAGCATCCACTGACCACAACCTCTATAAATTGATTTTCTTTTATTGCACCTACAAACTGCCTACACCCAGGCATAAATCTACCACCTCTACTTGTGGTGGGCTATGCCAACTTCAATTTACAGCAAAAAGAGAAAATAAATGGGAGAAGGACATAACAGTCCCTTATTGGGTTTCACATAGAGTGAGGATCAACCTTCTCTTCCTTTGATTTAAAGGGTAGCAGCATCAATTCTTCATCTCTTGTCTTGAATAAGGGCAAAAACAACCCCCTCTCCTTGATTCAGCTTCGTAGGCTCTACTATAAGCTTCAAGAAATAAACACGGAGTGCTATGCTGCTGTTGTTGCACCTCCAAGGTTGGGCCGCAATCTCTCTGATAGGCTGCTACAATAATACAATCCGTCTCCGCACACATTCATGATCATATCCTTGATTAAGTGTCTACTCCTAACAGCCATCACTATATCCTTCCAGGAGAAAAAAAAGTGATTAGACCTTTCTCCAAAAACGACGACCTGTAGCACAATGGCAACAATGTTGCTGACTGTTTATGGTCAAATTTCTTGTTGTACGAGAGCTTTGGGCAGGCAACGGGTTATAGAAGAGGGGCGACTAGCAAAGGATGCATTGGGAACAAAGAAAGAAAAAAGGCAAAATTCTTTTTCCTCCTATAGCAGCAATGCTATCCCTTGGAAGTGTCAAAAGTAAAAACAGCTTCACAGGTAGAAGCGGTGATTGTTCACAAGGTCTCCAAAGGCAGGAGGAGAGCAAGATTCAAGACTAAGTGGAGACACTCTCCAAAGCTTAGCCAAGGTGCAAGAAGAAGGCTGGCTGAAGGATTAAGCAATGGCAATGAGGAGCACAAGTGAGCACCAGGTGACCAACAATGGCAATGCCCACAGTGTGGATGCAAGTCGATCACTCTGGAAATCCAAGCTCTGATTCCATGACACAAAACTGGAAACAAGAGATAGGGAAGCCAACTAGGAGGGAGCTACACTCTCCTCCAATATTCCATTGCTAACAGAATCAACTTACAACTAGTACAAGATGAATCTAACTAACCACAATTAGGTCTGTGTCCCCGACCATGGTCCATTATTCACTACTCCAAATACTACACAACCACACAAGTTGAGCTTGACTCTCAACACAAGATAGCTCGGCTCGGAGCTCTCACCTACATTTGTGTTTGAAAATATCATCTGGATGCCCATTACAACTTGTCAGTGATCAAGGGTCACACTTTCTGAACGTAGTCATGTAGTTTCTGAAGGATGAAATCAAGATCATGCACACAATATTTACAACCTCTTATATGCTTGAGTTAATGGAGAAGCTAAATATGCAAATAAAATGCTCAAGTAATCTTGACCGAAATAGTGTAATCTAATAAGAGTGATTGGGATACCAAGCTCCATGTTGCTTTATGGGCTTATAGAATTGCATTTAAAGTCACTACCACCAATTTGACTCCTTTTTGGATGGCTTTTGGTTTAGAAGCTATGGTAACCATGAAAGTTGTTGCTCCCAGTGTCCGAGTGGCAGCTGAATAGGAATAAGGTGAATTTGAGGCGCGATTGCATTAACTAAGCGACCTGGATGAACTACGCATCTGAGCGCCTTTTTCATATAGGTAATTGTAAGGATAAGGAAAGCATGGCATGATAGGTGTATTATGCCTAAACACTTAGAAAAAGGTATGTTGGTGCTACTGTATAATGCCAAATGGGGACCCCTCAAAACAAATTTCAAACTAGGCCCTATAGTTTTACTGAAGTTTTTCCTTATGGGACGGTATAGCTCAAGGATTTGCAAGGAAAACTGTTTTCCAAGTTGTACAATGGGAGAAAATTAAAACCCTATCAAGCAGCAAGTTCCTCGGTAACATGTGGCTTGGATGCAGGTCACTCAGAGAGTTCCTTGGTTGAGCCTTGTGTATCAGTAAGTATGCCAACAAGCTATTTAGTTACAGAAGGGGGGGCGACTTACATGTAGCCAAGTAGCAATTTGGGGATTATGAGGGCATTAAATTTGGCGTATCATACCCAAGAAGGGGGTGTTTTATTGAATCATGCAGCCACTCAAGTGACAAGACGTCCATCTTTAGCCGTTCGTTATCTATGCTCAACTCTGGTCATTCATCATCTTTGTCATTACAGTTTCCTTTGTCTTCTATTCTCTTGTCTTGTGCCCTATTTTCGTGGTTGCTTTTGTCTTCCTTTCAGGATTTCTTGCCCTCACTCCCATCTCCACCTTCGTCTATTGTAGTCTACACTTTTCTTTTGATGATGGAGGAATGCGAAGCCCACACTGTCTGCCAAAAGAGGTGCAGGGTGCCTTCAACGGGTGTACCCCTCATCCTATCATAGTGTTAATGAATGAAGTCTTCAAGGGGATTTTGAAGCGTTATCAATTACTGAAGTTTGTTAAGCTTCCATGGGAAGAAGTCTGGAATGAGGCCCTTGCAGAGATCTTGGATTCCTATAATGAAGAGGACCATGCAACATCTCTATTCAGGATGTTCACATTCGATTGTCTACAGCTAACATGTATTTCATTAATTTTGGACCGTGCAATGTCCAAATTCATTTTTATCAGTACTTTTGACAAAATCTTTAAAAAAAGCCACTATTGAAAAAATAGATTAAAACATAAAAGCCATCAAATTTTAAGAGTTTTTTAAGCAAATAATATAATATAATAAAATTTAACGTGACATCTTACATAGACCTTCATATCCTCTATGAATACCATAACATTGATAGTTGCATCAAAAGAACTTGTAAACTCTCATAATATTTACGAATGGTGTTAATAAAGACCTTCAAATGGTTGCAATAAGCCTCCCTATTATAGTCACCATTAGCATTAGATATATCTATATATCCAAGAAATAATCTAGTCTTGTGCTTGTTGCATCTCTTCATGGTCAATATAATTACAACTACAGAAGAGAAGTAAGAAATTATTAATTTTTTCTTGGATAGCTCTTTCTTGGTTTCGTATGACTTGCTCTTCATGCGGAGGACATCGCCCATGACGAGTGCTATGAACAATAACCTCACGTAGAAAGTCTACTAGTTCTCTCCTATATGAAATTAAAGTATTTATTTTGGTAGTGCACCTATTTATTTTTTCTCTCTTCTCCCTCTCTAGGTGATTCTGAAGAGAAAACTCCTCTTTTTCAGCTTGTGTCAGTGGAGCGCGTTCTTTCTTTCTCCTCTCTCTGTTTGCTTTGTTTTCCACAATCCAATCTTTTTTGCTACTTATTCAAATCAGCACGAATGATATGATTTTTAAAAGATCCATGGGTACACAAAAAGTATGAGAAATAATGAAAAGGAAGTATAAAGCTAGGGCCAGATGGAAGAAGGAATGACAGAAAGTGCACAAGTAAGAATTAGGATAGGAGAATGGTAATAAGGGTGGAACTTCAAGGCATGATCATGGAAGAAGGAATAGAAAATGCAAGAGTAAGGATGAGGGTAAGAGAATGGTAATGAGAGCAAAACTCCAAGGCGAGGTGGAAGAAGGAATGAGAGAGGAATATAAAGACGTGTAGACCTGTAATATGAGATCAAAGATTTAGAATAAAGTGATTGAAGTGAAAGATTTTGAATAAAGCGAGTTGAAGATTTGAAATCAAGTGATTGGATAATGCTAATGAGAGAGGCAGAGATGTCACTATGATGATGGTAGGCGAATGCTGTACTCGATAGTGTGAAGTGATAGGTGCAGGACCATAATGTGAGATGAAAGATTTCTAATTTAAAAGTGATTGAAGTGAAAGATTTTGAATAAAGTGAGTTAAATATTTGAAATAAAGTGATTATAAATGCTAATGAGAGAGGATGTGCTTTCACTATGATGAGGATAGGAGAACACTCTACTTGATAGTGTGAAGTTATAGGTTTATTAGGACTGTAATGTGAGATGAAAGATTTCGAATAAAGTGATTGAGTGAAAGATTTCGAATAAAATGAGTTAAATATTTGGAATAAAGTGAATGGAAAATGTTAATGAGAGTGTTCACTCAAAGAAAACAAGGGCCAGAAATATAGTCTAGAGTAACAAAGATGAGGTTAGTGTTGTGTGTGTGGAGTAGTGGTGTGCATGTGGAGTAGTCCTCTTGTAATATCATGAGCTTGAAAGATGGTTTGAGGTATCTAGTAGGATAAGGATAGCCAAAATCCTCTCTAGAAAAGATCTGGTCATATTTGCAAAACCAGGATCTAGAGAGAGAAATACTAAAACTAGAGAGAGAAGAGTAAAGGCCTTCACTTTTTGAGGTACCTTCACGAAGGGACCCAAAAGGTATATTCACGAGTGAAGGAACCCAAAAGGTCCCTCTCAGTCCTTGCACATGTGAAGGGACTCCAAAAAGGTACCTTCACATGTGAAGGGATCCTTTTTAGGATCCCTTCATATGTGAACGGACCTTGAAGGTACCTTGACAAGGGTTTTAGTATTTAGTTCACTTTAGTATTAATATGCTTTTTCTCCTTGGGTCCATGCTCCCTCAATGTGATAGCATGCTCTGACCTTGCAATCTCCCATCCTCCCCCTCATCCCCCCTCCTCCTCCTCCCTTCACCTCATCCTTACTCCCTTAACCCTCCTTCTCAACCTATACCCCTTGAAGTCACGAAGGAGACACACTCTCCACTCCTCAACCTTGGACTCCTCCTGAACACCCTGCAACCCATTCTGAACACTGGAACTCCTAGTTAGCTCTCTCAACCTCATCCTTCCTCCCTTAACCCTCCTTCTCAACCACTCTCTTGGGGCCCACCGACTACAACGTTTTTATAATTGGTAGAGGTCTTATTTTACAACTCCAAGATCCACATATTTGGCATAGTGCTACCTTTCCACAACACTTCATGGATAATCTCATGCCACGTTTTATGGAGCAGTAAGCAACAAGTATGTATGTTCTCACACTTGTGCAATTAAGTGTTTCAACTGCTATTTATCGACTCCATAGCAAAGTCTTTGTTTTTCTATTGAGCAAAACCTTGTTCAAAATGTTCAAAATGTCCAAAAAGTTTAAAAAAGCGATTTGATATGAGACAAAACCGTGCGACATTATGAAATCGCATTTTTTAACGGATTGAGATTTTGGATCATCAATACATACTTCACATTTTTCTTTATTTAGAACAGTCTATACAAGATGCTCCAAAAAGCGAGTTTGTGTGAGATGGCTTGCTAGGAAGCATCACATCACATTTGTGAGTGAAATTTCTTGACATAGAGCTTGGATTGTCTTTAAATCATGCTCCAAAAAGCGATTTGGTGTGGATTGGCTTGCTAGGAAGCAACAAATCGCTTTTTTGGGCGGATTTTGAGTTGAGTCTCCAAAAAGTGCCTTTTTAAAAAATCTGCATGATTGCACCTTCCTACACGCTCATAAAAGTAATTTTGCTTGTTATCCAACACCTCCCTAGAAGCTATCAATTTTTGAAACCCGCTTTGTTTAGTTTTGTTTGAAACATGCTCGAAAAAGCTATCTAGCATGTTGCCCAAATCTCTAGATGTGAACTCGCCTTTTTCAACAAACTACTCATGATTGCCTTTTTGTAGATTCTCAAAAAAGCGATATGGCATGTTACCTCTACCTCCACACATCAAATCTCTTTTTTCAGCGTGAAGTTGTGGACATGATTATGTTTGTTATCAAGGCGATGCAAAAATCTATATAGCATATTGCCAAATGGGAAATTGATTCTTTCAAGAAGCGAAGCTCAAACACACTCAAAAACATGATATGGCCATTTTGCCCAAGCCTACACATTTGAAATTGCATTTTTCAACATAAACATGGCTCTCACGATTCTGTGCACACTTGAAGTATCATAAGGAGATTACAAACGGAAGAGAAAACCAAGCTGGGAGGTATTTGTGAGTAGGAGAACATCTTCCGTCCTTGCACGATCGTGTTGATAACAAATTGCTGCCTTGCATCTATCTTATGATGATGATTTAGAATAACCGAGGACTTTGAGCCAAATGGGCCCCACATGTCTCTTTATTTGGAAGCTTACTATTTATGGTTGTAAACCTTTATTTGGAAACTTGCTATTAATGGTTTGGTGGGCCCAATAGCCGGTTTTAAAGATTTCTCTACCATCTTCGGGTGTTTGCCTTGTTTGGGATTGTCAGGATTGAATACTTGGCCTCGCACCATGCACAAAATCTGACAGACGACTGGTGGCGACAGAAGAAGTCTCCTGCGAGAAGCGTCGCTCTACTGATTGAGTGTTATTGTATTTAGGTGACATCTGTGGAGGAGTGACTTACGAGAAGCATAGCCTTCACGAGAGTAGTCCTTCCCACTATAAAGTTGTCTCTCTAACAATGCCAAAAAACTTGGTTTCTGTTGGTCAAATGGTTAAGCAAGGCTTGCAAATCAGATTTGATCCTCATGGATGCTTTGTTGAGGATATGAAAAATAAAGGTCGCTTGATAGCAAAAGGGAAGACGAAGGGCAGGATGTTTACGTTGGATGCGGACATGCCTAAATTGAGTGCAGCAATGTTTGCATATGGGACCGGTGTAGTTACAAATATTGATATCTGGCATAAACGCATTGGTCATGTTAATGTACAATAACTTAAATTAATGCAGGCTTAAAATATTATTGCAGGATTGCCTAAGTTCAAGGTTGCAGAAATGCATAAGGTATGTGAAGCTTGTCAATTTGAAAAACAAACAAGGAAACCATTTCCTAGACATGTTTAAGAGAGTAAGAGGCCATTTGAATTAATCCACTCTAATGTTGGCGAGGTATCTCGTACCATGCTTAACGAAAAAGACCTGTCAAATTATTATTGGACTGAAGTAGTTGCTATAACAATCTACATAATGAACAGGACTCCCATTGCAGCAATACATGGCATGACGCCAGAGAAGAGGTATACTGGTAGGAAATAAGATATTTATCATTTGAAAGTTTTTGGTTGCATTGTCTATGTTCATGTGTCAGATGAGTTGAGATGCAAGTTGCATCCAAAAGCTGAGAAGTGCATCGTTATTGGTTATTCTCTAAGAAGTATAGGGGTGCAGCAATGGCTGCATGTGAGGCATCTTGGTTACATAAGCTACTTTATGATATGCATCGGTCTATAGATGGGCCAGTTGTCATTTATTGTGACAACATGAGTAGTATACACTTAGCAAATAACCCAATCTATCATGCTAGAACAAAGAACATTGAGGTGCATTATCACTATGTGCGGAAGAAGGTTCTAGTAGGTTTTATTGATCTAGTTTAGGTCAGCACAGAGGATCAGGTAGCTGACATATTCACAAAGGTATTGGGCACAGAGAAGCTGTGCAAGTTCAGAGACCTACTTAGTGTGCATGAATTGGGATTGAGCTCGAGGGGGAGTGTTGAGATATCGAGCTCTACTCGTGATATGCCAGGGTGACCGTTGTGCATTTATGTCACAGACGTGTTAGTTGTAGATGCGGTTGGTACACCGCCCATGAATAATAGCTGGATGACATATATCTTTATGTACTCTAGTTAGTAGCTCAGATAGGATGCCACCTTAGTTAGCTGAGTTTAGTTTGAGACCCACATATAGGGTTCACCTATTCTTTTGTACTTAGAGTTCTTTTGGCTTTCACAACTAAGAAAAGGAAAACTATTTTCAGCCTCCATCTTTGTGTATATTCCCCCCATTGTGTATGTGAGAAAGCCGCAAGTGAGACTCCTTCCTTCTGTCCCACTTTCTTCACATTTTTTTTGTTTGTGAATGCTGTTCTTTGTTTTTTGGCTTGACCATGTGAAGTTGACAAGATTAAAACAACTAGAAAGCGGAGTGAGAAAATTTTCCATGAGAACTTGCAACCCAGGTATGTCACAAATAATTATGATTTTAAGGTCTTTCTTTGAATTATTGTTCTCATTGATATTTTAACAAACAACACATGGTGCAAAAATTTACTTTCAATTATGTAATCACATTTGCATCTCAACACGCATGGCTTGGTGCAGTAAATTTGCAAAGAACTTATGTGACGGCACCAATAGAAAGAAGATCTCTGCAAGTGACATTTGCAAAGCCATCAAGTAGTCCTTAAATGGAGGAGAATAAGTCTGCCGATGAGATGTTGTTTGACTTTCTCCACAAGTCCAATGCACATCAGGAGTTTGACAGAGTATTATGAAGGTTTTGATACTCTCACAAGGGATGGAAAGTTTGTTACAGAAAGTAAGCCCTATATCCACTTGAAAGATGTTGCTACTACAAATAACACTAGAAGTTATATGGCCAAGAGATATGACTTATTTCCAAAGCACTTGAAAGCAAAATGCACTATGTACAATATAAAGTGTGGGCTTCTAGAGGAGAGTATGGCTTTTGTCATGTACCTTAATTTCTATAACATAGAGACAACTCAACCTGAAGAAGAGGAATTGACAGAGAGCATGGATACAACAAAGCTTTCTCAAGTTGATTCTGAGCATGAGCAAGATGCAGAGGAGAAAATTGATCTTAAAAATGAGATGGCTGAAGCTGCAACAATAGATGTGTCACTCAGGTCAGATACAATTCAAGGACCAGTAAACATTGAAGGACTTGATATGGAGAACTGCAACCATGCAATACCCTTGCTGCCTTCTTTCCTTATTGACAATGTTGAGTATGTTCATCTTAGTGACATTCAAGCAATATTTGATTTGAGAAAGGACTATGCATTGGCAATAATTGCACAAGCCTGTCCATTGGAAAGAGATTTTATTGCCAATGAGGATCAATTTCTATCATTAGAGGACAACTTCAATTCAGAAAAATTATTTTTGATGTGCTTTACAGAAGTGAAGAAATGCAAGGACTCATATGGCATTGATAAAGAAACTTTTGAGCAGCTTTAGAGAGAACTTATGATTGACAAAATGGGAAAGCAAGAGGAGAAAAAAAGAAGCACCAACATCTCCACAGAAATCAGCATTAGCTTTGGACCGATAAAGTTTTAGTTGAAGATGAAAATCCATAAGTGAGTTATCTCTTTTGTCATCTCATTTTTCCTTAATCTTAGGTGAAAAATGTAATTGTATTATTTTGATTTTTGCAGTTGAATGTCGAAGATGATTCTTACCTTTGAAGGCATGATAGGGGAGCTGAGAGATTAGGGTGACTTACCAGCCTCTCCCACTATAACAGCTAGCTTTCTACTGTAAAGATTTTGGTTTTTCATTGACAATTGAGTAGCAATGATGGGGAGACTGTAGTTTGGTTTTTCAAAGCTTTGTCCAGGTTTTTGGGTAGGCATGAAATGTTCCAACAAATAGAGAAGGTCATTTTGATTGAAAAGCTTTTTGCTTATCACGTTTTTGGCTACTATCCATGCAGGGATTGCGGTAGGGTTGGATGCTATCTTACATACACAGCATATGCTCGTGCACATGGAATCGAAAGTACTTTAGGCCTAGATGTTCATGGAAAGCACCATCTTCTTAGATATAGAGAACCATCATTAGCAAGTGAAGGATTCAAATTGAAGGAGCCGAACTTGGATGGTCAAGGTCGCCACAAACCCCATTTTCCGTCAAGTGTTATGCACAACCGTCAAAAAATATTATTTGAGGTGTGTTATTCGTACGTGCACATACCTGATGGGAATGATAATCTTCACTTATGTCAAGCCATACAATGACAAAATATGAAGAGGGGAGAGGAGAAAAGTGGAGATGAGGAGAGAGGGCACAGCTAGAGAGCACACCACAAATGACTAACTGTACACTAGATTTAGTTGAAAATAAAGAATATATACAAACCCATTTAGTGTTAGGGTTAGGGCATATAACCCTTTCCTTTATAGCACTCTATTGGGTTAGTGCTATGCACATATGATCACATGATGGTGCTATGCACACATGATCACATGATGTTGAGTGTGAACTCTTAATAGCCTGTATCCACCATTTGTTCGAATAGAGATATGTGCCATGCTTCTAAGAATATGGCTCTTTGATAGAGTCTCCTTGTAGTCTGAGCTTTGAGCCGTTTATTGGGATTGGAATTGAGTATAGGCAAATGGAGGTCAATGTGAATGGGGACCTCCAAAATGTATTCCAAGGCTTTGCAAAAGATAGCACTTTCGCGAAGGATGTGGTCAATGTTTTTGCACATTATTTCCTCATGCTATTAAAGTGCCCGGATCAGTGTGCCGTAGATGTTCCATTCTACATTGGAGTATGGCTCGATCATTGGCTAATCAATGGTGCGATCTCAGTGCGATCCTTACCTAAAGTGTGTATGGTGGCCTCTCATATGTGCTGTCGTGAAACTACATATAACTTGGGATGGGTTCTAAGGCATGGAGGTGCATGCCTAGTCCACATCTCTTCTTGTGGACATCCTCAATCCACATCTCCACATCATGTAGTCCACATCCTAGGGTGGCTATTTTAATACATTCCTTAGCACATACCTTAGCATTTAATCTATGTGCTCATGGCACCATATCTCAACATCTCCTTCGATTCTCAACAAGTGAACCTTTGCAAAGTGCACTTCAGCAGTGCACTTCAGCATTGGAATGGCCGATGCATTTACAATAGCCTAGTAAGCCTTGAAGACCATCGCTTATGTATTGAATCAAATTTGTCACATTTTCAAATAAAGGTGGAGCACTTGTCAAAGGATCCATTAGATAGAGTCCACCAACACTCCATAAGTTGACATGCTTTGTTCCTTGTTGTCCTAATTGATCTAGTGTATCTTTGCCCCGACAACCTTGTGGCCATAACATTGACGAGTTGTGGCATACTTTGGTGCAACTTCGATGTGCAAGGTGCTTTTTCGTGGCTTGTTGGTGCGATCTTCCAATGGAGCAATGAGAGGGATTCAGAAATAAGGCCTTGGATCAGTTCAAAGAATAGAATAGCATCAATGGAAACAAGTTTGGGACAATGGAAAGATATAATAGGATCAATGGAAGCAAGTTTGAGACAAAATAATGAGAAGAAATTGGATTTGGGTGTTGCAAAGTGCTTACAATAGGAGTATGAATGTGGGATTGGAAGATGAATACGGTGAGAAAGAGTAGGATCTAGATGTTGAAAATTGATTTGGGTGTATAGGCATGATTTGGGGGAACGTTTTGAAGAGTTTTGGGCCATTTTGGGCACTTTTGAAAATTTTCAAATTTTTGGGCTAGGGTGTATATGCGAGATGCTTTTTGGGAATGTGGACCACCTAAAAATTGTTAAGAGAGTTAACTTTTTGAGAGTGGGAGGGCCCTCTAACTCAAAGAGGGAGGTGCACTTTTGGGGACTACCAAGGACCTAAGGAGATGCACTTTTTTGTCCCCATATGGGGTGATGGGACCCTTTGTAGGCCTTATTAGTTCTTAATCCATTTTGCTAATCCACTCCTTATGAGGCCCTTTTTGAGTCCAAAATTATCCTAATGTATTTCGGTGAGAGATGTAGGCTTAGGTGGGGTAAGCAAACTTAGTGCATACATATGTGAAAGGAACACGCATCATTATGGTTGGGGTAATGAAAGCTTCCGTCTTCATTGGGGATTGAAAGGGTTAGGAGGAGTTTTAAGGGTTAGAGGGAGGTTTAAGGTTCATAAGGGGTTCGAAGGTTTAGAATAGGGTCCAGGGTTTAGAAGAGGTTCTGGGTTCAGAAGGAGTTCTAGGGCTCAAAAGGAGTTTAAGGGTTAGAAGGAGGATCCAAGGTTCAGAGTAGAGTACAAGGCGGAGAACTCGTCTCCCTCGTAGATCATGGAGATCAAGGGTTGAGTGACTAATCTGTGGGAGAAAGGTTTAGAGGGAGCATAGGAGTGGGAGAGGAGGAATGTGTAATATCATGGAGGAGGAGAGGGAGGAGAAGGGAGGAGTAGAGAGGAGGAGGAGGAGGAGGGAGGAGAAGGGAGGAGGAGGGAGGAGGAGAGGGAGGAAAAAGGAAAAAGGAGAAGGAGGAGAGGGAGGAGGAGGAGTTGCAAGGTTGGAGGAGAGGGGAGTAGGAGGCAAGGTTAGGGCATACTTTTGGATGTGGAGTGCAAGGAAGAATGGACACTTAGAGACAATTGCTTGGAATACCAAAGTAGAACTCAACACAATGCTCCAAAGAGTGTGGGCTTCATTCCATTATGGGGTATTTATACAAGTTAAAGAGCTTCTCTCTCTGCATGTAGGAATTGTAAGACATTCTCTCTACATGTAGAACTTGAATCTAGGATGCACATATAGAAGTTGCATGTTGCATATAGGAGTTGCATGTTGCATGTAGGAGTTGCATGTAGAAGTTGGATGTAGAACATGCAGGTAGGACTTGCATGTTGCATGTAGAACATGCATGTAGGAGTTGCATGTAGGAATTGTATGTAGAACTTACATGTAGAACATGCATGTAGGAGTTGCATGTAGAACATGCATGTTGAAGATGCATGTTGAGGATTCCCCTAGGGCGCCAACTCCTTTTAGTATTGTGACATGAAGTTGGGGGTAATAAACTTCACACACCTCTTCACTTCCTACTGCTTTAGAACTGAGTGATAGAGATATTTATCATTGGGAAAGGGACATTAAAAGAAGCTTTTACACCAAGAGACCACACCATACTATCCTCCCTTATATGAGAATGAAGATGGTAACATCCCAAGTGATGTTGTACTCAAGCATAGGGAGAAGGAAAGGATCAGCAGAGGCCATAATCTCAACAAGCCGGTCTGTGCCAAAGAGAAGAGCGATACATTGTTGAAAGAAGATCTTGCAGCTAAACATGACATGAACTGATATATATCAAGGAGTTTGAAGAGGATGATTGGGTCGGATGGGTAGGTTCCGGGGAAACATTGCACCTCCTTCATAGATACCTTTACAATTACCTCAAAACACTCTCCAAAATATCATAAGACACAGAGACCCATAACTTTCAGCAAAGAAATGATATCAAATATTTAAACACATATTGAGATGTGCCTTGAAATGGGCTTCACTTTATATAAGTTTTGTAAGAAACAGAGAAGCAGTCGGAAAGATATGTGTAGTTTACTTGGCAAGGGTAAAAATTGTCTGAAAAAGAAATAGTCACACACAGAGAGTCATAGATTTTTGGTTTAACATTTAATACAATAATTGAAACCATATAATGATGCTCCTTAAAAAGAGCTTCGCGTTGATATAAGTTTCGTTCAAATCGGACCATTGAGCAAAAAGTTATGAGCAAAATACTGATAGGGGGTCAAACTGTCATAAAAAACACCTACTCCTTCTACTGCTGTCGACTTGGGAGAATACTACCTCCATGATTAGAATTCATCAACGATCCAAGTCCCATAGAGGTTGCATAGGAGGGAAGGAAGAACTCCCTTTGTGACTTGGGAAATAGATAAACCATGTATGCGCAATGAGCGGCCGAATAGACGACACTTTTGAGCACTTTGGAAGAGAAAACAATGGAGAAAGGGAAGAGATACTCAAGAGAGAGAACCTGAAGTGACCTTCATTACCAATAGAGTGAGACTCCACTCTAATGAAACTCAAAATACTATAAACACAAGGGAGAAGAAGAGGTTTCATATGTACAAGAGGGAGCGGAAGCTCCAAGACTAGTCATAGAGAGAGAATGAACGAGAGAGAGATGGACTCAAGAGTCTACATAAGAGAATATCTAAAAGAGGGAGAGGAGACTCATGGAAGAGGCTTGAGGAGACTAGAGCTACAACAACATGAGGCCTAATGGTGGAAGAGATGTTGAACAAGGGAGAGGAGGGCTCCTTTTATAGAGATTTTGTCATCCTCTTTCACCCATTTACAATTGCTGCATATAGATTCCTTTCCCCTTCAATCACATAGGCTCGTATGTCACCATCCATGTCCTTTTTGGCTACTCTTGCCATGTGTCCCTTCAAAAGATGCTCAAGACTCTTAAAATATTGAGAAAGTCAAGAGTCTCCCCACATGGAGCCCATAGGGACCCTCTCTTTTCCATATGTCCACATCCTCCTTATTCCACATAGGAATTTTAGAAGGATTCCTCTTGACTCCACACTCCTCCACATGCCTTCCACACACTTGGCATGTGGCCTCTTTTATATTATTGGAATACATGGACATGAGCCCACCTCTTTATATGACTCACTCTTTCTATTTTCTAAAAACCCCATAATATCCCATACACAAATAACTCTCACCCCATACCAAGGTATTTATCATTCATACACATGGTATTTACAATGATCCACTCCACTCATCCTCTCAATCCCATACAATATCTTAGAAAATAGAAATAAGTAAGAGCCGCTAAGCTATCACTTGATACTGAAACTCTTATCAAATATAAAAATTTTTGGCGTCACATCTTCCCCCCCCAGCAGATTCTCTCTAGTGACAGAGAGGGTTTGCTGGCCCTCAAGGTGCAAGGATGGTAACCATAAGAGTAGTCATTACTATGGCTGCATCAAAGGGATGGTCTTTACATCAGATGGATGTAAAGAATGCTTTCTTACATGGTGACTTGCAAGAAGAGGTCTATATGGAGCAGCCACCAGGTTATGTGCATGCTGTTCATCCTAAGTTTGTTTGCAAGTTGAAGAAAGCCTTGTATGGCTTGAAGCAAGCACCCAGATCATGGTTTGACAAGATAGGACAATATCTTGTCATTATTGGCTTTCAGATTTCCACGGTAGATTTCTCACTTTTTGTGAGAAAAACAGAGAAAGGTATTATGCTGCTTGTCATTTATGTTGATGGTTTGATCATCACAGGTGATAGTAATGAAGATATCCTTCATGTGAAAATGCTATTGAAGAAGAAGTTTGAGATGAAGGATTTGGGAGAGCTACATTACTTCTTGGGCATTGAGGTGATTAGATCCACAAGTGGGATATGGCTCTTGCAGAGGCAGTATGGATTGGACATGCTGTCCAAATATGGGATGACAGGCTGCAAGCCTATTTCAGTTCCTTTGGAGCAGAATGTGAAGCTGAGCGCAGATGCAGGTGAGCTTCTGGAACACCCTGCTATGTATAGACACATAGTAGGAAGTTTGATTTATATGACTATTACCAGGCTAGATTTGAGCTACGCTGTTGGGTTGGTAAGTCAGTTTATGCGGGCTCTAAGGAAACCGCATTTAGATGCGGTTAGATGCATACTAAGGTATGCAAAGTCCACATTGTAGTATGGACTATTTTATGAGAATGGGGTTCAGATACAATTGCATCGATACAATGATGTTGATTGGGCTGGTAGTATTTCTGATAGATAATCTACCAGTGGATATGTGTTCTCTTTTGGGAGTGCTACAGTCACTTGGAGCAATAAGGAACAGCCTACAGTTGCCTTGTTGAGCACAGAGGCTGAGTACAGGGGTGTAGCAATGGCTGCATGTGAGGTAGCTTGGTTGCGTAAGCTATTTATGATATGCATCAGTCTACAGATGGGCTAGTTGTCATTTATTGTGACAACATGAGCAATATACACTTGGCAAATAACCTAGTCTATCATGCTAGAACAAAGCACATTGAGGTGCATTATCACTATGTGTAGAAGGTTCTAGTAGGTTTTATTGATCTAGTTTATGTCAGCACAGAGGATCAGGTAGCTGACATATTCACGAAGACATTGGGCTTGTTGTGTAGGAATTGGGATTGAGCTCGAGGGGGAGTGTTTAGATATCGAGCTCCACTCGTGCTATGCGAAGGTAACCGTTATGCATTTATATCACTGACTTGTTAGCTGCACATGCGGTTGGTACATCACCCATGAATAATAGCTGGATGACAGCTATCTTTATGTACTCTAGTTAGTGGCTGAGTTAGTATGCCACCTAGGTTAGCTGAGTTTGGTTTGAGATCCACATATAGGGTTCATCTATTCCTTTTGTACTTAGAGAGAGTTCTTTTGGCTTTCACAACTAAGAAGAGGAAAATTGTTTTTAGCCTCCACCTTTGTGTGTATTCCCCCATTGCGTATGTGAGAATGCTGCAATTGAGACTCCTTACTTCTCTCCCACTCTCTTCACATCACCATGCCATCAACATCCTCAAGCTGATAGGTTTCATTCGTGAACTTCTTTTTGACTCGATATGGTCCCTCCCATCAACCGATAAACTTTTTGTCTAGCCGCTTGTCCAGACGGCTATCAAATCTCATGACCAAATCTCCTTCTGCAATATCTTTCTTCTTGCATAATTTGGTGTCAAAACAGGCCTTGCATCTTTTTTGAGAAGCTTACAAGTTTTGTAAGGCCTGTAATCTGCATTCATCCAAGGCTTCTAGCTGTAATAAGCATTGAGCATAGGCATCCTCCTGTCCTTCTATTCTTGCTGTAAGAAAATAATACGACGTCTGTGCTAAACAGATAACAGGATCTCATACACAAGAGAGAAAACAAAATAGTATGGAGAATCAAAAATTTTATTACTGTAGAACTGATACAATAGATGGTGCTGCCTCCCAACCGTGTGCTCCTGTGAAAGAAGCTGCATAATCTGTGGCCACCAATAAATAATGCTTGCCTTGAGATGAGCGAGAGAGTGGTCCCACAAAGTCTAACCTCCACCTCTTAAATGGTCCATATGTTGGAATAGGCTACAAGGACCTAGGAATCAACTGTCACCTTCCAAACTTTTGGCATACTTTACAACTTCGACACCATTCATATACATCCTTATAGAGGCGCGGCCAAAAGTAACCTGCATTAAGAATTCTCCTAGCTGTGCTCGCTGAAGCAAAATGACCGAAGCATTCATGACACATTTTTAGGATTCTCCTAGTCTCCATGGGATGGACCACCTGACCACAAGGCTACTTTTTTTGAGCCAAATAACACTTGCTAGGATTTAGACACCCTTTTGCTTCATCAATCCTTGGTAAGGCCATCTTTAACTTCTCCATGTGATCTATGCATCGAGAATAAATGCAAAAATCATCCAAAAACACCCTTATGAACTTTCCCAAGTAAGGCTCGAGCACTTGACTCATAAACCTTTGAAATGTAGCTAGTGCATTGGTCAACCCAAAAGGCATCACTCTGTAAGCAAAAACTCCCCAAGGTGTGACAAATGATGTTTTCTTTTTATCTTCCTCCCGAATACGAATTTGAAAGTATCCAGAATACACATCACATATAGAATACATCTCATGCCCTGCTACTTGGCCTAGTATTTCATCTTGGAATGGCAAAGGAAAATGATCCCTCTTAGTGCATGCATTCAAAGGACGAAAGTGCACACAAACCTACCACTTATTTCCTTTCTTTGGTGTGACAACTACAAGAGATATCCATTCTAAATCATCAACAAGAAAGATGAATCCCACCTCAAGTAGTTGTGTTACCTCTTTCTTTAGTGCCTTAGCTTGGATCACTCCCAATTGCCTTAAGCGTTGCACAACTGGCTTGCTTTCTGGCTGGCTTTAACTCAATCTTGTGCTCCATAAGAGAGACTGGTCAAACCTATGAATAGCTTGTTGCAAAGAGACATGGAAAATCATCTAACATATCCAAGTACTAGACCTTCTCACTACCTGATAGAGAATCACCAAGAAGCTCTTCATTGTGTTAGTGTGATTTAGTGTGCTCCACATCCTCCCCATGAAGTGTCTCTATAGGATCTTCTTGTACCACCACCTTGTTCCCTCCTGGCTCATCTCGATCAACACCAAGACAAAGACCAAAGGCCACTCCTTCCACCTCACCCTCTGAGGTAGACTCCTTGGAGCTACACCCTGTCTCTTCTTCTTCATCGGTTAAAAGCTTGGACTCTCTAGTGTTGAAGACTCCTCCTTGACAACTTCCTTTTAGCAGCTTCTGATGTTGTAGTGCACCTTCTTATCATTTCCCTGCAAAATCAATTCTCTAGTATCCACTTTTGAACAGCCTTCACCTTGCGTAGCCAGGGCCTTCCCAAAATCAATGGATAGGCACGTGCATCTGGCTTGGAAGGGATCACCTAAAAAGTAGTCGGCACAAAAATTCCACATACATCCACTTCTAGATTCTTCACAACTCCCAAGGTCTTTACCCTAGTGTTGTTAGCCAATTTGATACTATAAGGAGAGGTAGTACTAGAGTATTTTAAATCACAATTAGCATCTATCATGGTCTTCTCACTCATGACATTAATCGATGCACCTCCATCAATGTACACATCAGAAATCACTTGACCATCAATGATCACATCAACCATAGATACATCATCAACAACATCTATATCTACCTTTCGAACAACAGGAATGGAACTTTTCTTCTTTGACACTCTTGTGCTTGCTAGCTTCCCCATTCTTTTCGTAGTTTTGGAGACAAAGCAAGTAATTGACTAAATGTGATATGAGCTTCCTTTTCTTTAAGGTCAGACAACAAGTCATAGCTTCCAATGCCTTGTCCTAAAGGAAAGTCTAATTGGCTAATTCTCCTTCTAGATGCCTTCTTTTCCTTACTACGGCATTCCTCTTTTTGATGTTCCTCATCTACTTCTTCCTTGCTTTCTTCTTCTTCTTTTGCTTTACCACGCCCCTGTTTAGCCATCATTACCTCTCTTTCCTCTGTGAAGATTGTGGGAGAGAGGGAAGGAGTCTCACTTGCGACTTTCTCACATGCACAATGGGGGAATACACACGAAGGTGGAGGCTGAAAACAGTTTTCCTCTTCTTAGTTGTGAAAGCCAAAAGAACTCTAGTACAAAGAAAATAGAAGAACCCCATATGTGGGTCTCAAACCAAACTCAACTAACTAAGGTGGCATACTAACTGAGCCACAAACTAGAGTAGATAAGGATAGCTGTCATCCAGCTATTATTCGTGGGCGGTGTACCAACCGCATCTCCAGCTAACAAGTCGGTGACATAAATACACAACGGTCACCCTGGCATATCGCGAGTGGAGCTCGATATCTCAACACTCCCCCTCGAGCTCAATCCCAATTCCTGCACACCAATCAGGTCTCTGAACTTGCGCAGCTTCTCTGCGCCCAATGCCTTCGTGAATATGTCAGCTACCTGGTCCTCTGTGCTGACATAAACTAGATCAATAAGACCTAGTAAAACCTTCTCCCGCACATAGTGATAATGCACCTCAATGTGCTTTGTTCTAGCATGAAAGACTGGGTTCTTTGCCAAGTGTATGCTGCTCATGTTGTCACAATAAATGGCAACTGGCCCATATGTAGACTGATGCATATCATAGAGTAGCTTACGCAACCAAGCTACCTCACATGCAGCCATTGCTGCACCCCTGTACTCAGCCTCTGTGCTCGACAAGGCAACTGTAGGCTGTTTCTTGCTGCTCCAAGTGACTGCAGCACTCCCAAAAGAGAACACATATCCACTGGTAGATCGTCTATCAGAAATACTACCAGCCCAATCAGCATCAGTGTATCCATGCAACTGTATCTGAACCCTAGCCTCATAGAATAGTCCATACTGCAATGTGGACTTCACATACCCGAGTATGCGTCTAGCCGCATCCAAATGCGGTTTCCTTGGAGCCTGCATAAACTGACTTACTAACCCAACAGCATAGCTCAAATCTGGCCTGGTAATAGTCATGTAAATCAAACTTCCTACTATGCGTCTGTACATAGTAGGGTCTTCCAGAAGCTCACCTGCATTTGCGCTCAGCTTCACATTCTGCTCCAAAGGAACTGAAATGGGCTTACAGCCTGTCATCCCATATTTGAATAGCATGTCCAGTCCATACTGCCTCTGCAAGAGTTGTATCCCACTTGGTGATCTAATCACCTCAATGCCCAAGAAATAACGCAGCTCTCCCAAATCCTTCATCTCAAACTTCTGCCTCAATAGCATTTTCACATGAAGGATATCTTCATCACTATCACCTGTGATGATCAAATCATCAACATAAATGACCAGCAGCATAATCCCTTTCTCTGTTTTTCTCACATAGAGTGAGAAATCTGCCTTGGAAATCTGAAAGCCAATAGTGACAAGATACTGTCCTATCTTGTCAGACCATGCTCTAGGTGCTTGCTTCAAGCCATACAAGGCTTTCTTCAACCTGCAAAGAAACTCAGGATGAGTAGCATGAACATGACCTGCTGGCTACTCCATAAAGACCTCTTCTTGCAAATCACCATGCAAGAAGGCATTCTTTACATCCATCTGATGTAAAGACCATCCCTTTGATGCAGCCATAGCAATGGCTGCTGTTACGGTTGCCATCCTTGCAACCGGGCTGAAAGTTTCTTCATAATCAATGCCATATGTCTATGCATACCCCTTGACAACTAATCTTGCCCTGTATCTATTCCTGTATCTATTCACAAAACCATCTGCATTGTGCTTGATCTTATAAACCCACTTACAACCAATTGCATTCTTGTCTTTAGGCAAAGGTACCAATTCCCATGTAGCATTTGCATCCAAGGCATCCATTTCTTCATCCATGGCTTTCTCCCATTTTTCATTTCCCATGGCTTGCTCAAAAGAAGTCGGTTCTGGTTCCTGTATCACTTTGACCATATAGGCATAGTGAATGGCTATAAATCCATCATATTTCAGCCTATCCACAGGATACCTGACCCTGGTAGACCTGTGCAAAATAGGCTCACTTCTAGGTGCTCAGGAGGCATGGGATGCTTTGGCAAAAATGTATAGCACAAATACGCAAGCCAGGAAAATGCAACTCAAACAGGAGTTGCACAATGTGCAGAGAGAAAATTTGAGCATAAATGACTACCACATGAAAGTGAATAAAATTGCAGATGCACTTGCTTCCATTGGGTCGCCAGTGGATGATGACGATTTGGTTTCTGTGACCTTGAATGGTCTAGGAAAGGATTATGCACAATTCCGGACATCCATTGCCGTCCGTGAAAAATTTCCAGATTTTGAGGAGTTGATTGCTCTTCTAATTTTTGAAGAGCAGAGAAATGGGGGTGCATCTTCTTCAGCAGGAACTTCAAAAGAAACTGTCTTCTACTCAAATGCTGGCAGAGGTAGAGGCAGAGGTAGAGGAGGCCGATCTGCAAGCCGTGGTAGAAATCAGAATATGCAGCAAACGCAAGAAAACCAGTCCTATGCAGGAGGACGTGGTAACTCTAGAGGCAGGGGGAGCCAAAGAGGCCGTGGTGGATGGCAGAGAAGCCAAAATGTAAACAGCAATGTGAATGCTACTATTGTGGCAAAATGGGTCATATGGCTAAGGACTGCTACAAAAAGCAGAATGACATTATGAATGGAAAATTGCAGCAAGGCAATTATGCATCTTCTAGCAGGCAGAGTGATGACAGAAATGAGCATCTATTTATGGTGCAGCATATGACCAATTCTGTGACAAGTGCAGAAGAACAAAATGATGTGTGGTATGTTGACTCAGGTGCATCAAACCACATGACAGGTCATGCAGAATGGATGCAAGATGCAAGGAAAATGGAAAAGCCAGGATTTGTGGAGACTGGTGATGATACTGCACATCCTATTGTGCAGATTGGAAAAATTCCTTTGTCTATGCAGGATGGGAAAAAGAAATACTTGTCTGATGTATTTCATGTCCCGAACATCACCAAGAACCTGGTTTCTGTTAGTCAGATGGTTGAGCAGGGCTTGCAGGTCAGATTTAATCCTCATGGATGCTTTGTTGAGGATATGAAAAATAATGGTCGCTTGATAGCAAAAGGAAAGAAGAAGGGCAGGATGTTTACGTTGGATGCAGACATGCCTGAATTGAGTGCAGCAATGTTTGCACATGGGACCGGTGTAGTTGCAGATATTGATATCTGGCACAAACGCATTGGTCATGTTAATATACAGCGACCTAAATCAATGCAAGCCCAAAATATTGTTGCAGGATTGCCTAAATTCAAGGTTGCAGAAATGCACAAGGTTTGTGAAGCCTGTCAATTTGGGAAACAGGCAAGAAAACCTTTTCCTAGGCATGTTCAAGAGAGTAAAAAGCCATTGGAATTAATCCACTCTGATGTGTGGACTACAAAAGCTGCATCTATTGGAGGCTGTCACTATTTTGTCACATTTATTGATGACTTCAGCAGAAAACTGTGGGTGTATTTTATGAAAAAGAAAAGTGAAGTGTTTGGGCACTTCAAAGCTTTCAAAGCTATGGTTGAAAAAGAAACAGGCCTGCAAATAAAATGCCTAAGGTCAGATGGAGGGGGAGAGTACCTCTCAAATGAGTTTGCAAGGTTCTTGCAGGAGCATGGTATAAAGCAGCAATATTCATGCAGTCATACCCCACAGCAAAATGGAATTGCAGAAAGAAAAAACAGGCATATTGGAGAGGTATCTCGGGCTATGCTAAATGAAAAAGATCTACCAGATTATTATTGGGCTGAAGCAGTTGCTACAGCAGTCTATATAATGAACAGGACTCCCACTGCAGCAATACATGGCATGACGCCAGAGGAGATGTATACTGGTAGGAAACGAGATATTTCTCATTTGAAGATTTTTGGTTGCATTGCCTATGTCCATGTGCCAGATGAGTTGAGGTCCAAGTTGGATCCAAAAGCTGAGAAGTGCGTCTTTATTGGTTATTCTCTGCTGTAGAAAGGGTATAGATGCTATAACCCTTCTACACGTAAGTTCACAGTGAGCAGAGATGTTGCTTTTGATGAGATGAGCAGCTGGTATAAACCAGTAAATGTGATGATTGATGTAGATGCACAAAATGGTAATGCTGCACAGAATGCACAGCAGCAATCACAAAATATCAGTGGACTTGGAGTGTCCTCTACCAGTGGTTCACATGCTTCGCCATGGATAGGCAGATTGAGATCAGGAGAATCCCCTCAAAGCAATGCAGAGAGTGGTACGCAGGTATCATGAAAAGGAAAAGAGAAGGTAGATCAGCCCATGTTTGATGTGAATGCAGGTCACTCTTGTGTGGATGGTGAATCCAGTGGCTCAGAACAGAGCATTGATGATGAGTTGGGTATTCCTTCTGTTGTTACACCTAGAGTAAGGAAGACCAGGGATGTTTTGAGAGCACCTGGAAGTGAGCCTATTTTGCGTAGGTCTACCAGGGTCAGGTATCCTATGGATAGGCTGAAATATGATGGATTTACAGCCATTCACTATGCCTATATGGTCAAAGTGATACAGGAACCAGAACCCACTTCTTTTGAGCAAGCCATGGGAAATGAAAAATGGGAGAAAGCCATGGATGCCTTGGATGCTAATGCTACATGGGAATTGGTGCCTTTACCTAAAGGCAAGAATGCAATTGGCTGTAAGTGGGTTTATAAGATCAAGCACAATGCAGATGGTTCTGTGAATAGATACAAGGCAAGATTAGTTGTCAAGGGGTATGCACAGACATATGGCATTGATTATGAAGAAACTTTCAGCCCGGTTGCAAGGATGGCAACCGTAAGAGCAGCCATTGCTATGGCTGCATCAAAGGGATGGTCTTTACATCAGATGGATGTAAAGAATGCCTTCTTGCATGGTGATTTGCAAGAAGAGGTCTTTATGGAGCAGCCAGCAGGTTATGTTCATGCTATTCATCTTGAGTTTGTTTGCAGGTTGAAGAAAGCCTTGTATGGCTTGAAGCAAGCACCTAGAGCATGGTCTGACAAGATAGGACAGTATCTTATCACTATTGGCTTTCAGATTTCCAAGGCAGATTTCTCACTCTATGTGAGAAAAACAGAGAAAGGGATTATGCTGCTGGTCATTTATGTTGATGATTTGATCATCACAGGTGATAGTGATGAAGATATCCTTCATGTGAAAATGCTATTGAGGCAGAAGTTTGAGATGAAGGATTTGGGAGAGCTGCGTTATTTCTTGGGCATTGAGGTGATTAGATCACCAAGTGGGATACAGCTCTTGCAGAGGCAGTATGGATTGGACATGCTGTCCAAATATGGGATGACAGGCTGTAAGCCTATTTCAGTTCCTTTGGAGCAGAATGTGAAGCTGAGCGCAGATGCAGGTGAGCTTTTGGAGGACTCTACTATGTACAGACGCATAGTAGGAAGTTTGATTTACATGACTATTACCAGGCCAGATTTGAGCTATGCTGTTGGGTTGGTAAGTCAATTTATGCAGGCTCCAAGGAAACCGCATTTGGATGCAGCTAGACGCATACTCAGGTATGTGAAGTCCACATTGCAGTATGGACTATTTTATGAGGCTGGGGTTCAGATACAGTTGCATGGATACACTGATGCTGATTGGGCTGGTAGCATTTCTGATAGACGATCTACCAGTGGATATGTGTTCTCATTTGGGAGTGCTGCAGTCACTTGGAGCAGCAAGAAACAGCCTACAGTTGCCTTGTCGAGCACAGAGGCTGAGTACAGGGGTGCAGCAATGGCTACATGTGAGGTAGCTTGGTTGCATAAGCTACTTTATGATATGCATCAGTCTACAGATGGGCCGGTTGTCATTTATTGTGACAACATGAGCAGTATACATTTGGCAAAGAACCCAGTCTTTCATGCTAGAACAAAGCACATTGAGGTGCATTATCACTATGTGCGGGAGAAGGTTTTACTAGGTCTTATTGATCTAGTTTATGTCAGCACAGAGGATCAGGTAGCTGACATATTCACGAAAGCATTGGGCGCAGAGAAGCTGCGCAAGTTCAGAGACCTGCTTGGTGTGCAGGAATTGGGATTGAGCTCGAGGGGGAGTGTTGAGATATCGAGCTCCACTCGCGATATGCCAGGGTGATTGTTGTGCATTTATGTCACCGACTTGTTAGCTAGAGATGCGGTTGGTACACCGCCCACGAATAATAGCTGGATGACAGCTATCCTTATCTACTCTAGTTTGTGGCTCAGTTAGTATGCCACCTTAGTTAGTTGAGTTTGGTTTTGAGACCCACATATAGGGTTCTTCTATTTCTTTGTACTAGAGTTCTTTTGGCTTTCACAACTAAGAAGAGGAAAACTGTTTTCAGCCTCCACCTTTGTGTGTATTCCCCCTATTGTGCATGTGAGAAAGTCGCAAGTGAGACTCCTTCCCTCTCTCCCACAATCTTCACATATGTTAGCCTCTAATTATGTGCTCATGGCACCACAACTCTCAACAAGTGGCACAATATGATAAGGGAAAAGTGGGAGTGGCAATAAGGAGACTCCTGATAGTAGAAATTTGAATCCCTCTTTATGGATTTTGCAAAAACTATTGGCATCCACCAGTTGGTGTATGTTTGTAAATTGTGCAATAATTTACAAAAGCTATGTTTTTTGGATGGAGTATGTGCCCATCCTTTGTGATGCATTTACCACCTTGCCCACCCTAGTGGTAGGAAGAAGATTTATTTTTTACAAGCACTATGCTTCTAGGCATACACTTTTTTGAGGGTTGCTAGACTTGCCAAATTTGTTTTCATAGGTGTATAATAATCTGGCTAACATGGAGGAGCAATTCAATTTACACCTAGGTCCTGGGGTGATGATTGGAGAGTGATGGAGACGGAGTAGTGGATAGAGCCTCTGGAAAGGTAGGTTATAGGTAGACACATCCTCTACAATGGCTAATGGACATGGAGCAAGTGGCACACTAGGAGCAGATCATCAGACGACATGAGAGAGATGATGTGGCTTGCAGACAAAGGCATACACTACTTTGGGGAGATGTTGCAAGTCCTTAGGACATTTGAGGTGTTCGTGTGACATGGCTTTTTGATACTCATAGGTTGGAGCAGTGAGTCTCCTAAAGAAATCAATCAAAAGACATCTTTTGGCAAGAAGATTCCTTGGAGTCCTATGAATACTTGGTCAGTGATAACTGAATACTTGGTCGCTCTTTCGTCAGATCTTTGAGGTGGAGGTCTTTTTCCTCCTATTCTAGGTACAATTGTAGCTTCCAAATGTGGGTCAAACTTGTATGGCTCTTTTTCTTTTCCTGTGCTCACTATTGCAATTTGTATTGATGGTTGGACAATTGCTACCAAAGGCAAATTTTCCAACTTCACCACCGCCTTGGATGTTTGGCAATGCATCCTATATTTCTTTCAAGGAATGTAATATGAAGAAAAATTTGGGATTGATCTAAATTCTAGATACATGAAGAGCAAGATGATCAAGGAGGATCAAAGCACCATGAGAGAGACATAAGGCTGGAAGCACTCAGTCTATTGAAATGTGTGTGTTGAAAAATACAAGATAGTCTTCTTATATAGAGAGAGCCTATATAATAGTCAAACCATGTGGGATCCTATGATACACATCTCTCTTGGTGGTAATCCTTGCTCCACATCATCTCATCATGTAGTCCACATCCTTGGGTGGCTAGTTTAATTCACATAACACCATACCTTAGCTCATACCTTTGCTTCTAATTATGTGCACATGGCACCATATCTCTCAACACGTAAGTCATCACCTATTTTTGGATACTTTGCTGAATTTGGTAGTCCTTGCAAGCAGCATTTCTTGTCAATTGTTCCCAACTTTACTGTATGGTGGCCTTTTGAGCTATGATTATAGAAGGCTATCATCATGAATCCACCTTCAGTAACATCTAGGCTCATGACTGCACCATCACTTCCAACTTCTTGGGTGGTGAATTTGAGACTTATCACTTTAAATCAAGTGATAAGAAAGTGACAATATTGTGGCTTTGCCTACTATCAAGGACCAACCATGATCATTGTATATTTCAAGGTCATTCTTCTTTTCCCTTCAAAGTTTCCTTTCATCTATTGTAAATATCTAAAAATTCAAAAACCATTATATAAGAAGCCACAGTCTTCGTGGAATCTTCCTTTATAATAGGCCATTGCAAATTTCTCAAATTTTAGAATTTCATGCAAGCTCTTATTAAAACATATATTTAAAAAGCCTCAAATGTAGATTGAACCATGGTAGGAAATTGGACATAGCAGGATGGCCTTTGTTCCCAGAGGTCGGGACAACTTTTGTTGTAGAACATGTCCATAAAAAAGGTTAAGAATGGTTTGATTGTGAGAATCTAAGACATTTGAACCACCACGAGCATCACCTAGTGCAACGACCCCTACATTGTGGTCATGGGAACTCAGAAGTACCAGGAAAGTCTTTGTTCTCAAGGGTTGGAACGAGTTTTGTTGATAGATTATGTCTATACAAAAGGCTAAGAAAGATTGGATTATGAAGCTTCTAAACCTTTGAATGGGCCATGGGCATTGCCTAGTGGAATGACCCCTATGGGAACTCAGAAGTATCAGGAAAGTTTTTGTTTCGAAGGGTTGGTATGAGTTTCATTGATAGATTATGTCCATCAAAAAGGCTAAGAAGGGTTGGATTGTGAATCTCTTAAACATTTGAACCACCATAGGCATTGCCTAGTGCAATGACCCCACCTTGTGCTGGTGGGAACCTGGGAGTATCGAGAAAGTCTTTGTTCCAAAGGGTTGGAATGCATTTCGTTGTGATATATTGTGTCGATACAAAAGGCTAAGAAGGAACATTTCAACTGCCACACGAGAATTCCCTAATACAATAACCCCTATCCATGGTGGTGGGAACTCGAAAGGATAAGGAATGTCTTTGTTCCCAAGGGTTGGGATGAGTTTCATTGATACATTAATATTCATTGAGAAATAGTAACATTGTTTAAGGTTTAAAGAAGCATAGTAAAGGTTACGGTATGGGGTTTTGGCATGGGCTCTAGCTTGGTCCTAGAGATGGGTGAGTGTGTATGGGAGGAAGTGGTATATTGTAATCCTCATTAAACACTCAGATTTTAAGTAGATATACCTTTAATTTAACCTAATCCTAGTATAATTCTACTTCTAATCTAATGCTAACTAAATATATTTTTCATCCTAATTAATATAGTTATATTCTAATCCTAATACTAAAACTATGTATATTTTAAATCAAATATCTTATAATTTAACCTAATCTAAGTAGTATATCATAATCTTAACCTAATACTACTATATTGTAGCTAATATTCTAATCCTAACTTAAATACTTATATTCTACTCACAATACTAATATCTAAATATA
Source organism: Dipteris shenzhenensis (assembly GCF_047967505.1). NCBI lineage: Eukaryota > Viridiplantae > Streptophyta > Polypodiopsida > Gleicheniales > Dipteridaceae > Dipteris > Dipteris shenzhenensis. The sequence goes on from NC_141602.1 coordinate 35,875,646, forward strand.
TTTTAAATTAAATATACTTATAATTGGCCTAATTCTAACTAAATATATTATATTCATAGTATATTCCACTCTTATTTAAATACATATATTCTGATAATTAAATTAAATAATTTAAATAAATGCTAAATATATTTTAAATTAAATATACGTAGTCCTAACCTAATTTTAAGTAATATACTCTAATGCTAACTAAACATATTCTAATCCTAATTTAATTACTTATTTTAATTCTATATGTTAAAATTTATATTTGAGTCTTATATTTTAGTCCTAAATAAAAAATTTTTAATATTGTATTTTAAATGATTTAAGATTATATTCTAATTAAAATATAATTAAGAGAATATTTCAAATTATTTTAATATGTATTTAATTTAAAATAAAATTAAAATCCTAAAATATATTCAATCCTTAATCCTAGAATACATTTGAAATCTTAAAATATATTTATAATATAGCTAATCCTAAATCCTATAGTTTAATCCTATATTTTGAATTAATAAAAAATGAATTTCAAATTGTTTAAAAATATTTAATGTAAAGTTTATTTTAAATCCTAAATCAACTAGAAAAGAATCCTAAATTCCCACTCCAAACTAACCCCACTACTCCATTAATTTTAAATAAAATGCGGGTTTATATTATCAAGTCTAAAAGATAGACAATCTTTTTTACATCAAAATGAACCTGCCCCTACATGGGGGGAGAGCGTGCTATAATCTAAGACTACTACAAGCTTATCTAAGGAGACTGACAGGTAATTAAGTTAGTTTCATCCTTTAGTACAACGTGGGAGACAACTTTGATAACAAATGTGCCTGGGATATGTAGGTAAGGGTACGGGCACCTACACTTCTGAGCTTTCCCTGCTGGTAATTCTCTAGCTAGTCGCTAAAGGGACTGAGTCAACTATTCCCTTGACACATTTTCTTTGCGTTTTTTAGCCGAGGCTCTCTAGGTCAGCCCATGAGACTGGTCTTTTGAAAGGGGGTGGGCTTGGCGAGGCTTTTGGTAGTCCAATGGGAATAGCATTTTCCTTAGCTTGTGTAGGTACCACATTTTTTGTCGCTGCGCTCTCTTCTGGCAAGAGGGAAGGTAAAGTAACAGAGGCAAGACAGAAAGGGGGAGGAGTAGCACCCTGATTGGGGGCAAGCCATTGCATTCCTTTAGGAGCTGGGCTTTCCTGCTCTTGGTGTAGAGTCTATTCTCTTTTATTCATTTCTTTGTCCACAAGTTCTCGTAGTTGAGCCAGCAAGTTGTTCTCTTCTTTGGCCATCAAGTTGTCCTCTTTTTGGGCGAACACATGGAATTTGGGTCTGGACTGTGAGGATTTTCTATGTAGAATGTCACTTGTTCTGGGTTGCATAAATAGATTTAGAAAGACATTAGTAGCATCAATAACATTGTTATTAAATGCTTTTGCACACCGAGAAAACCAAATTGACCAAAGTGTAGACGCTTGGATGGCATTCCAATTGGGGGGTGCTCTGCTAGGTGTGTTGCCTAATAGAAGATAAAGCATAGTTGAGCAAAAGTTTGGTGTGTCGGATTTGTGTTGAGGACCACAAGGTTTTGGAGAGTCTACAGTTAAGAAATAGGTGTGGTATGTCCTCGTGAGCACATCTACATCTCTTGCAAATTCCATCTGCGTGCCTGACCCTTTGTGCTCTTCTAGTTGTCTAGACTCCTTTGTGAATGATTAGCCAAAGAAGGCAGGATTGCTTCTCAAAAATATTCTTGTCCCACACCTTTTCGAATCTCTTCCTACAGGTCCCACTCGAGTCTCTCCTATGCCATTTCAGGTTGAGTGTCCTTATTATCTCTTCCTACCCTTCCACCCAGATTGGGATAGGAGTCATTTGGTTTTGCCCTACCCATCTGAATTCCCTCAGAGATGGTTTGAGGTGGCCTTCCATCCATGATAGACTTTCTCTTGACTAGAGTAGTTGTCTCTCATGTATCAGTCTCAAATCAAATCTATTGAGTCAAAAATTGCCTATCAAGCTTCCATCTTATAGCCAGGTATCTTGCTCTCGATTCCATAGATCCCCCAGATTTGTATCCCCTTGTTGTTAAGTCTAAGAGCTCCTTGCAATTCCTCATCACTTACCTATGCATTCGGCTAGATTATAGGGAACCATACTAAGTCTTGACTACATAAGGTACCCGTCTTTCTTGAAAAGCCCTTCCATGATATATGATCGTGTTGACTCCCAAGCTTGCCACATTCCCTTCCTAGTTCTGAACCTTTGGCTATACACATTTCATTACCCAACAATGCCATCTCAAAGGAAATCTGTTTCCAGTGTCCGCATCTCTTGAGTCCTGACTTTTTTAAGATTGCATATAGTTAATGTTGCCTAGATTGGGTTAGGGTCTAGAAATGTCTTAGTTATCCACTGATTCATGAACCTTGTCGCCACTGATCTCTCAATGTTTACTATCCCCAACCCTCCTGCATCTTTGGGCATCATGCATCTGCATCTTTGGGCATCATGCATACTTTCCATTTAACATTGGCCATCTTGTGGTGGTCAGCATCCCCCCCCCCACAAGAAGGAACAAAAAAGACTGTTCATTTTTCCCAAGCTCTTTTTGGTTGGGGTCCAGTAGTAGATAAAGTAAAGGATCAAGGGATAGATGTAATGGTTAAGAACAAACTTCCTTCTTGCCAGAGTTGGTTGTAGGCCTTGCCACTTGTTGAGTTTATCCTTTAATTTATCTATTACCCAGTCCCACCAATCATTTAGCGAGCATTTGAAGCCCTTCGGGATTCCAAGAAGTCTGAAAATTTCTCCTTCCCTTATAACTTTGCATCCTTTATATAAGAGGAGTTGAGGAGGAGGGTTCCTAGTGCTAACGTGTATGCATGTTTTTTCATGGTTAATTCTAGAAACTGACGCTAGACAAAAAACATTTAGGCATTCCAAGACATCACTCATTGATTTCTTGTTGTGCAGGGTCAAGTTGGTGTCATCATCAAATTGTTGACAGATGATATGTCTCCCTTCTTCCACTTTCTTTCCTTTTAGATTGCCACTGTTACCCTTGTCCTAAATGAGCCATCCAAGTGCATCCACTGCTATAGAAAAAAGTAGGGGAGCTAGTGGGCATCCTTGTCTGATGGACCTCTTTAATGCAAAGGATGGGGAACTCTTGTGTTAATCTCAATATTTTCTCTTGCTTGGGAGAGAAGGACCTCTATGTAGGTTATGTATCCCCGGGGCCTACTCCTATGTCGTGAAGTGAGAAAAGGATAAAGCCCCATTCCATACTATCGTAGGCTTTATCAAAGTCTACTTTGAGGAAGAAAATATATTGTTGAGTTCCTTTGACAAGCTCTAATCCTTACCATAGAGTGAGAATTGCCTCTAGGATGTGACACCCCTAGATGAATCCTTTCTGTTCTTCTCTTATCCTTGACAAAAATCTTGTAGTTGGTGTTCAGCATTTTCAATGGCTTCCAACTTTTGATCTCATCTTTGGGGCCTCCTTTTGGTATTAGTTTGATCATCCCTGTGTTAACTCTTACAGCCAAGGAGCCTTTTTCTTTTGAGTCTTGCCAGAGCTCTAATAGGCACAGTCCCACTGTGTCCCAAAAGACATGGTAAAACTCCACCGGGAGTCCATCCACTCTAGGAGTCTTTCCTTTTGCCATAACATCAATTGCTTCTTTTAGTTTCTCAAGAGTAAGGTCTCTGTCTAAGTCATGATGATCAAAGGGGGAGACCTACTTAATCCTTGTTTGTCTACAACATTCTCTAGCTCTTAGCTTTTTGGTTGATAGGATCTCAGGCTCTCCAAGAATAGCATGAAAGTGGGAGATGACTAGCTCCATGATCTCATTAGGGTCCTGCACAATCCTCTCATCTTTCTATAATGCATCTAAGGATTCCTTGGCGTGTTTCTTTTGGAGGATTTTGTACATTTCTTCGTTGGCCCTGTTACTTTTTCCTACCCACCACTCTCTTGTATAGATTTTGACCTATCTTGCTTTGAGTTTTACCTCAACTTTTAGGTTGTTTCTTGTAATTCTTAGTTGTTCTTGTCCCTGGCGTGAATTATCCTCCTCAAGTCTCTTGATCTGGTCTTCTAGAGCTTGTCACCTCTTTAGCATGGCCTTATCCAAACTTTGTTTAAACCCATTTTTCTATCATGCGAGCTGTTCCTTCCAAATCCTTTTGCTGAATTCTTGCAATTTTAGTTTGAACATATGGTTGTTGAAAGAAAAAGGGTTTGCTTTGAGCCAGCATTGGAATCTCCTGCCTTCTCCCTTTTCTAGGGAAATTAAAACCGATTTATGGTGGTTAGAGAAGGGGAGGGACAGTAGAGCATTGGTTTTATGACAAAGAGCATCATCTAGGAGTCTTCTAGAAAAGTAGGCTCTATCCAATGGAGCTTCTCTATGGTTCTGTCCTAGCTGGTTATTAGTCCAAGTGAAAGCCATGTCTTCTAAAGTGTCAATCAAGAAAGCTTGATCCTTTAAGTTGTTCCAGACTGTCAACTCACTTCCTCTTAGAACATTGCATAGCCAATTCCATCTATCTCTTTTGCTTTCAAGCATGTTGAAATCCCCTGGAAGGATAGTGTTATCTTTCAGGGATTTGCCTTCCCACATGTGTACTCTATCTCTAATGGTATTTGATGCATAGATTGAGTAAACTTGACACGCCAATCCCTATTCCATTTTGTTCGAAGGAGGTTAAGAACCCTCCTACAGCTTGGGAAAGGTGCTTGGAAACTCCTGGCCCCCCTCTGCCCTCTTCATGATCAGTGCAGAACCACACTCTTTTGTCATCAATCTGGCTAAGTTTCCACCTTAGCTTTGATCCCTTGATTTTGACTTCCTATAGTCCTAGAAAGTTAGGGTTGAGTCCTCTACCATGGATCCATCTTGTGAAAATTATTGGTCTAAGATCGTATGATAATCCTTGAACATTTATACTAAGGAAGTAGAACAAATCTTGTTTCTGCATCATTGGGTATTGCTTAAAATGTTTCTTTCTTCTTGAAATTAACTATGGCACTAACATGAAGCCTCTTGATATCCTTCTCTTCTCTCTCTAAGTGGAGCTTGGGTCGTTAGGCTTCTTGTTTGAAGGGGATGATTGCATACTTTGCCTTTCAACCTGCATAGATTTTCTCCCTTTCACCACAGTAAATGGGGGATCATATCTATCTAGGGCTTCATGTTCTGCTTGTTCTAGTTGAGCTTCAAAGTCCTGGGTGTTTTCTACAAACTCTTCTTCATCTGATCTATCTGATGGCTTTTCCTTAGAGTGGTTGCTCTCTAGTCTACTTGTTCTACTTAGTTTTCTTTCCTGATTTCCCTCCATTGGGTATTATCCTTCCCGTGGTTCTTTGTTTTGGGTTAAGCTGAAGGGGATTCTTCTTCTACTTGTACATTCTTGGGGGGAGCACTGGGTATCTCTGTGTTTTGTTTCCTATAGTTGTTCCTGGACGGATAGTCCTTAATGAAGTGTCCTCCCAGGCCACAAAGGAAATAGGAGTTGGGGATGTTCTTGTAAAAGAATTTATGGATCAGCTCCGCTCCATCCCCATCTAGAACTTGAATGGCATTACGAGGGTTTATCACCCCCGCTAGGTCCATCAGGACATAGGCTTTGGGGTTTCCTCTCAGATTGATAAACCTTTTCGTTTCTAGGGCTGGAAACTGACCTAGTGGGGCACACAAAGCCTCAACTTGTGGGAAGAGGGAGAGCAGGAAACTCTACCCAAATTGGCACTTTGGAGGGTAGACATAAATCAGGGTTAAAGGAAGGTTCCCACATCTGAATAGACAGAGGCTAGATTCTAATGGTCCATGGTCCCTTCTACATTTTTTATTTTTCAAAAAGGAAAACATTGTATTTGTTCCTTAGGAAGAGAACGCTAGTGACATTCAACCCTTTTTGAGACCAAAAGTTCCTAACCCATCCTTCAAGGAATAGTGCAAGTGGTTGGGGCCTTGGATATATCCTACCATCACATAGGAACAAAGCCATTTTGTGGCTTCATTCAGTATTCCATTGTAAACTTTCACTGTAGAAGCTTACCTTTGAGTTTTTTTGGATCTCCTTTTGTGGAGGTGGAGGAGGGTGGATCATTGAAGATTCTCCTTACTCTCGGTGAGAGCTACTCCCATGCCGATTGCTTCGGGCTTGTAGGGGGTTTAACTCGGCTTTAAATAGGATTCAGTAGCCTCCTTGGAGAGCTCCCACATAGGTTCCTTTTTGCACCTTCAGTAAGGCTTTCTATGTCTTGATCTGCTGCATCCTATGCTGGGGAGGGGCTCCATGAGAAGGATGTTTCTGAGCTTGTGTAGCAAATGAAACCGCTTTTGCATTTTGTATTATGTTCATGTCCTACTGGAAAAGTGAGAAGTTGTCTTGTGTGGACCTGAAGTCCACCAGTAGTCTCTTGAGGCCCTTGTTGGCTGTACCTTTCTATAGGTCTTTCATGTCTTTATCCTCCAAGTGTAGGGTGAATTCTGGTAGATTGGATAGAAATGCCATTTTGTCTCTTGTCATTTCCTGCATGTTTACATCTTGCTCCCTGGAAGTGTCTAGTCTTGTCCCTATATCTATGTTAGTGGACTCGCTATCTTTGGTGGATTTATACTGGGAAGATTTGGAGGTGGCAGAAACCCTATCTCCTCTACCATCGCTAGAGGAGGTCATCGCTGAGGATCCTTGCTGCAAACTTTGGTGCAATACCCATGGGATGGACTTAAATTCATTTCATGGGAAGTCATGGGAAGGACCTACTTTTATTAAATGTATCTAGACCCTCTTTACATATATATATATTAAAGTGCATACATATAAATTAAAATATATTAATAAATGTATGTGTGACTCTATATAAACACATAAAAGTGAAATTAAACTCATTAATATATAAATATACCTAAATATCTACATTTATACATTTAGGTATATCACGTGGATTCTACTTCGTCTCAAGGTTCAAATCCTTGATTGGTCTAGACATGATGTAGAATCTATTTGGGTCTAGCCATGGCAAGGGTGAACATGATGGATGCGGTGTTGTTATTAAGCAAGCTCTATTTAAACACCAATTAGCATGCCCTCAAGAAAAAATAAACTAACGAGCTTACTTAATAACTAACTAAGTAATTCCATCACTCCTAACTATCCCTAGGATCTACCCCACATAAGGAACTAATTCCATCACTCGAAGGGTGAGTGTGGGTAGAGTACTACAGCTACTAAGTTGATAGATAATGCACAAGAGGTTGCCTAAGAAGTCGTGATCACGTAGATTTGTGGCAAGAGGAGGCCAAGCTCATGGTATAACGACAAGTCTTAAAGCAAGGAAGGGAGGAGGAGGAGGAGGAGAGAAGTGCCACAAATGCGCCAAGAAAAGGGAGTGATTGAGTTGAGGGGAGGGGCCAAGTTGAGGGGGGGATGTCGCCAAGTGGAGGGAGGTCAGAGAGGGAGGTGGTCAAGGGGAGGAAAGAAGGAGATGGGCTAAGGAGAGGGAGAGGCAAGAGAGGGGAGGAGGCACTCGATTGAAAGGAGGAGGAAGGGGAGTTAAAGCAAATGGAGAGGAAAGAGAGACTAAGCAAATGCTGGAGAAGTAGACCAAATGGAGAGGCATTAGAGGAGAGGCCAAGCAAATGGAGAGGCATTCGAGTAGAGGCGAGGCTGAGCAAATGGAGGAGAGACCAAGCAAATGTAGAGGTTGCCAAGCAGTGGAGTGAATGGAGGAGGGAAGAGAGGAATGGAGAAGTGGTGGAGTAGAAGAGACGCTAAGAAAATGGAGGAGAAACCAAGAAAACAGAGAGGTTTCCAAGTGGTCGAGTGAATGGAGAGGGAGATCAAGATAATGGAAAGTTTCCAAGCACTCGAGCAAATGGAGGAGGGAGAGGAGGCCAGGAAAATGGAGAGATGGTAGAGAAGAGCAGAGGCCAAGCAAATGGATGAGAGACCAAGTAAATGGAGAGGTTGTCAATTGATGAAGCAAATGGAGGAGGGAGGGGAGGTAGAGTGAATGGAGAGGCAAGAGAGGCGAGTGAATGGAGAATTAACCATCTAGTTGAGCGAATGGAGGAGGAAGGAGAGGTGAATGGAGAGGCAAGAGAGGCAGAGCAAATGGAGACATGAGAGCAAATGGAGATGAATGGAGAATGCAAGGGAGCAATGGGAGGTGAATGGAGGATGGAGGCGATAAGATTAAGGTTTCTAGATCTTAATCAAATAAATTATTTTAGAAGGAATTAAATTATATTTTCCATTTCTTTTTTCTTTTCGAGCAAAAAAAAGGGTTGATGTTTATATTATAGTCATAAGATCTTTACAATAATTTCCCTGTAGTACCAAAACTTCTCCTCAAGGGAGGGATGGCTGTCAATAAACATAAAGTCCCATTGAAAAGTGAAAAACCATATCACCAGTCCACTGGATCTTCTTTACTAGAAGAGAGAGCAGGGGAAGAGAAGATATGCAAAATTTATTGGAGGTTGATCCATCTGGTATAGTAAGAGAGATGCTTTCCATGTTCAATCAACAAAGTTCAGACACCTAGCTCTTCCTTAATAGGAAAGAGAGAAGGGATAGGAAAGGTCTACCAATCTTGTGGGGAGTTGGTGCATCTATCAATGGCTCTGAGATGTTCCTCAACCTCCACCTGTAAAATTGAGCAAGCTGATTGTTATAGTTATGTATATATCGGTTCAGATGGAACTTAGCATGGACCAAAGCAAAGGAGAGTCAGTTAGTAAGCAAATGTGCATTCTTATCATACCTTGTATATAGATGTTCAGCACTCAAGTATTCATTATTAAATTGAGAATCATGTCTAGAAATCCATATAAACCACAGTGCATGTGCCCTGATAATGACCCACAAGGCATAAGCAATCTTTAGTGCATCTCCCAAAAGTAGAGACTTCCAATTGATAGGTTCTCCTATCTTGATCTAGATAAACTTCCATACTTCCCTAGCTCTAGGGAATGTGATGAGAAGGTGAACAATATCTTCTTTTGTCCCAGGATATGTTTTTCACTTTCCATCCCCTTTACCACCAATACTCAAACTCCTATAGTTGGTCCACACAGATTTGTGAAGGATTAACCATAGAAATGTGGACATTTTTTCTAGAATCATTTTTTCCCATATCAACATAAATCTTGTTTTCCAATTTCTCTCGTTGTCAGAAAGCTTCCATCTAGTGTTGAGAGTGAGAACTACCTCTTCTATATTTTTAGCTAGGATGGGAATGGGCAAGAGGACATACAAATCATTTGCCAATAATTTGTAGACGACACCAATCTAACACCCCGCAATGATGAGCACTCCGTTAGAAGTACATTGGAATGCCTCAATGTTTTCTCTTCAAGCTCCAAAATCAACCATGAAAAATCGAGTATTTTTGGCACTAAGAGCACTCTACCTCACCTTTTGGTCAGCAAAGGTTGCAAAGCTATCAAAAAATGGGAAGTCTTGAGACTCTTAGGTATTCCAATGGGTTTTGGATGCTCAATAAAGGACAAGTGGGATTGGGTGATTGACCCTCTCCAACCTATGTTAGCCAAAAGGAAATTTGTATTAAATCATTAAATTTATCCATATGTTATCTACTTTATCCCTTGCTGGGATCAAATAGAAAGAGCCTAGTTCAAATCAATTAGCTTTTTAGAACTTTCTTGTGGGGAGGGGATGTAGACCATCACAAGGTTCTCAAGGTGAAGTGCCAATTATTCATGATGCCAAAAGTATTAGGAGGAATAGGGATTTGTCAACGTGGGCAAGTCTTCTGCTAGATTTATGGGGCAGTGGATCTTAAAGGCTTTGAAAGAGCCAGGGTTGACTTGGGCCATGCTGATTCTCAAGAATATCAGCAGAGTTAAGCTTTGTAGATGCAAACACTGGAAACACATCCCGTTGGGTACTATTTTTTTTGGCAGAGAAGGATGTGTGGCTAAAGGTTAGGGCCTATGGAAGGGTATGTGGGAAGCTTGAAAGTGATGAGACATTACCTGAGATGGAAGGGGTTCTCAAGTAAGACGGGAACCTTTTGTGCAAAGGACTCAATTTGGTTTTCTCTGATCTGGCCAGACTCACCTTAATGAGATGAGACAATCAAAGGTGCTTTGCGACTCAACAAAAAAGGGATACATGTTTGGGAGGACATGTGGAATAGAGAGCAAGGGGACTGGCTGGATAACAATACACTGATAGTCAAATTTAGGCTCAATAGATTTGATTTGCTACTACTACAAGAGAGACAAAGACTTTGGACTAGGGATTCTCTCCCGTGGATGGGAGGAAAAACTACAACCAGCCACCAAAGAATTTAGATGGGTAGGTCAAAATCAAATATACCAAATATACCAAGTACCTATCTGGGTTGAAGGTCAAGAGGAACTAATCAATCAACTTAACATGAAGTGGCACAGGAGGGATCCAGAGGTGGTATAGGACAGGAGATTTGAAAAGTTCTAGGTGTTGGAGCAGCATGGAGACAAATTGGAGAGACCAAGATGATGGAAAGGGAGAGTTTATTCATGAAAGATATGCCCAATATATAGGCACAAGTTACATCCAAGAGTGACATCATATGTGAGCTCAAGAGAGCATCTCTAGATCCACAATTATCTCTCAATCACACACCACACTCCTAGATTCACTCATTCACACCTACTAACTGACACATCATCAGTCACACACCATGTGTTCACACACTCACAACCAAGACCTTATGACCCTAGGTATGATCCCATTACATCAATTTGTCCTTCATTCCCCCCCACAAATTGATGACCTCATGCCTTAGCAGTAGTACATGGGATGCTCCATGGCTTGCCCACCATCATGTGGCAACACACATGGCCCCAACCTGTGACTCACTCCTAGGATTCTTGGTTTACAACAACTAGGAGATAGACAATGAATATGTATGGAAATCCCCATGGGTCCTACAAGGTAAAACTCAAACAAGTGACTAACAATCATTGAAGGGGGACATCCCAGGGCAGAGAACCCTTATGAACCACACACACAAACAAAATCTACTTTGAAGATGTAGGGAAATACCCCCCTTTGATGGCATATCTTGTCCTTTTCCTCCTTCTCTTCCAAGCTACCATAGTGTGAGGTACATTGTCATTGGAGAGGTCCTTGGTGTATCCCTTCATGTAACTCCTTTTCCCTTTGATCTTTTTTGCATCCCATATGCCTTCACATAAATCAAATATGAAAAGGGTCTTACCACTTGTTAGTAAAACAAGGGCAATGTCTACTCTTGTACATAGAAGCTCATGAATGTATGGCATAATGCAATCATCCAAATGTAAATACACTTCAACTATCATGATAGAAACTACATTCATCACTAAGTCACCTTCAAGCATCAAATAGGCTACATCATTGTTGTCAATGAAGCTCATCATCCAAACATATACATAGTCAAACATAGTCAAACTAGACAGCAACCTAAAGATCAATCTTGAATCAATGCTAGAAGGCATTATATTGATAGATGACCAAAAGAAAAAGTGAACTCTTGAGCATCTAACCACTCACAATGCTTCAGCCATGAAGGAGATTTGAGAGAAACCCCCAAATCGAGCAAACTGAGACTGGAGGATCCAATTTGACCTATCCTGAGTAGCAACTAAGGGGATTTTGGTTGGAAATGAAAGCCCTTACTGAGGCCTACTAATAGCACAAAGGATGGGCAAAGTAGTGCACACAGTAATCCAGCATTACATCACAAAGTTCATCCAAAGAAACAGTGATATTTCCCTCTTTTCTAGTCAGATTGAGCTCAAATTTTGGCAACAGCTAGCCCTAAGTGTTTTCCAAGCGTAGCTAATAGGGCAGGTAGAAATTGTGATTGTAGAGGTGGAATTTTGAGGAAGTTTGGTGACCAAAGAACTGAGCGGCACAGTAGCTCGGAGTACAATTCCATTGATCCCAATAGTGGAAAGGTGCATCCTAGTGTGGGGAAGCTGTGTCTAGGAGAAATTTTAAAGTTAATGGTCAAATGTGGAGAAATTGATGTTGCAAGATTCTGGCAGAATTGGAGAAAATGGGATAGACATGGAAGAGGTGGAAGAAGGTTGAAGAAGATGATGAGGAGGTGGCACTAGGACGTGGGTGGAGGCTCAAGGAGGGTGGAAAGGCTCTGATACCACATGTTGGAGTAGCATGGAGACAAGATGGAGAGACCAAGATGATGGAAAGGGAGAGTTTATTCATGAGATATATGCCCAATATATAGGCACAAGTTACATCCAAGAGTGACATCATATGTGAGCTCAAGAGAGCATCTCTAGATCCACAATTATCTCTCAATTACACACCACACTCCTAGATTCACTCATTCACACCTACTAACTGACACATCATCAGTCACACCTAACTCAAGCACACCTACACACACCATGTGTTCACACACTCACAACCATAGACCTTATGACCCTAGGTATGATCCCATTACATCGATTTGTCCTTTACTGGGACAAGGATATCCCAAAAAAATAGGCTTGTCTACTTTGGCTCGTTCTCCACAAAGAATTGTAGATAGCCAAGCATGCGTTAAGAATGGGACAAGGAAACATAATCTATCAATGGTGCTATAGAGGGCAGGAAGACATTCCTCACCTCTTTCTTGACTGTAGCTTTTCTATATCTCTGTGGGACACTGTTTATAAACATCTCGCCTTTTTTCCTTTCAATTATGCGTATCGCAGGTTCAAGAATGCTATGAGAAGGAAGACAAAATGGCTAAAGATGAACCTGCTCTATTGGTGTAGGTGCAAGCCTTGGTGGACGAGGAGACACCTGAGGATCATCTTCTACCCTGTGCTCTCCAACAAAAATTTCAAGCAATCTCTTTTCAGTCGCCCATAGCTATTTTTCCCTGCCTACTTCCCAATTCCTCTCAGATGTTTCCCTTGGATACGTCTCCCTTACCTGCTTTGATTTCAATTCCTCCCAGTGAATTGATGCACAATCTCCCTTTGCAAGTCCCTCCATCCTAATTTGCAATTTTGTATCTTCAGTGCTGGCTCAGCCGACTTTCAAAAGACCTATTTCCATGTCCTACCCATCAAGCGCCACGTACAAGATTTGAAATGCAGAGATGACTTTCCCCGAACCCATTCCTAAGCATAGGATAGAGAACCCATATCCCTACCCACTCATGTGGAGTACAGTTGTCCTCAAGGTTACAACACACATTGTTCCAAAAGAGGAGTTCTTGGAAGCTACAATCTAAAGTCTTCCTTCAACTCACACTGTTCATGCTACAATTTCCAATGTTCCGGCCTCAACCTACTGCTACAATCATCAGATGTTCCTATTATAGTTGTCTCGCTTCAGATGTTACTGATACAGTTTTCCTACTACAGCATTCTTGCTATAATATTCAGACAATTCAGTTGGTCCACTTGCTACAGCTGGATTGTTAATTGTACCCCCTTTTTGTGGTTCCAAGGGTATGTTCCAAGAAGATGTATAACTTGACAAACTTTTATTAATATAAGCCCTCATTTTTTGAAAAAAGATAAAAAATTTCTCTCAAGTATTGATGTCCCTATACCACTCGGCTACCTTGCCATCTAGACTCCATCCAAAGGCATTGATTTTGTCTAGGTCACCGATGTCCCTGAAAGTTTCACAATTTTTTGAACCTTTCAACATGAGAAATCAAGTGTCCTTCTTCTAGGAGTTTTGTGATAAGTGTGGAGATCATGAAAGCAAGCTTACTCCTCGAGGGATTGGTATCCTTTTTAGTGAAAGTTGGTGGTGTGGCCCCCCTTCCTAGTACTTGCACTAGAATCCTCATAGCTTCATTGTTAAGCACCATCTATGGTATAGGAGGATTTCTTGTAGAAGAGGCACTGTCCCATATGTGGGTTGTCTAGGTAAATGACATCGGCATTGTAAAGATGGTGACCACTTCAAGCATAGAAGAATCCTTGATGATGTTGGATGCCAAAGATTGTAGGATCATTTCTCACCATATTTTTGTAGCCCTAGGCTGGGGTATTGGAGCACTAATCATGATCGTACTCATGACGACTATCAAACTGACCATAGTGGTAGGCTCCAAAATCAATATGGTTGTTGACTCAAAAATTGTTGTCATTGTGGATACAAAAGTGCTCTGAGAAATAGCCGCTGTAGTTACTAGAGTAGAGCTTGTAGATTGTGGTGGCATTATTTCTGTAGCATCCCCCCCCTCTTCACCATCCCACCTCTTCTTGCCACGTCCACATGACGATCTAATGTTTGCTCCCTCTTGAGGTCCATCTAGTAGGAGAGTCAAGATTTGTGTGTCTACTCCAAGTGGATCTTGAACTGAATCAGAAAGATAAAAGAGTAGCATTAGTACTTGGCCTACTTTGTGGACGACCATTTTCCAAGCGTTCGAGCGAAGGGAAAAAAAATCTTCCCACTATGTAAAAGTAAGGCAAAAATAGATTGAAACAAAACATAGTTTCACTTAGAAATATGCAAAGTATTATAGAAATGCCTACTTTATACACAAATCTTTACATGAGTCTTTGGGAATGGTGAGTAACATAATGGGATGTCTTTTGAAGAAAATCACATGTAGAATAGACTTCTCGATGAAATTTCCCTTATGATCCTTCTTACAACTTTTACTTAATAGGGGGTGACATTGAAAACCCTCTCTCAACCTAGCTTCAAAATGGTTTCTCCAAAGAAACCTCATTGAAGCAAGCCATCAAGGTAGTTTTGCCAGTGAAACCCCTTTGAAGTAGGTCTTCCAAGGTAGTTTTGCTGGCAAAACTACCATGGACAGCACTTTTAAAAGTGACATAACTTTCACATCCAATGTCCAAATATAGCCATTCAACCACTCAAATTTATCAACAAACCCCATTTGAGCACATCTATGGGGTTATATTTTGGAAAATATTTTGTATATAGTATTAAATATTACATTTATTTTATGATAGTGATATGTAAGCCCAAGTTAATACTTATTTATAGTCATTTAACTTCTTTAGAAACATATCCATAAATATCTTGTTATTTATGCTATTAAAACACTAGAAAGTTGTCATATTGATATAAATGTGTTTAATAAAAAATCATATATGTATAATATTATTACATTGAGAGTGGTTATGAGGGATGTTTCTTAAAGGAATTATTTTTCAACACTTTTTTAAGGTAATAACAGGGGTACAAAGGATGTCTATGAATAAGAAAATTTATGTTATGTAAAAACAAATGAGTGACTATTTTGTATATTTATGATAAAGGGATCTAGTTCTAGTGAAAATAAAAGTATAAAAACCACGTTTCCTAAAGAAATACAATTTTTAAAATCTCTTTAAAAACAAGCTCAGATGAGCCTGCTCATAGGTTTTGCTCAAAAAATTGACGCATCCGCCTACTTTAGAGTTTACTGATGACTGACATATTGGCATCGTTGTTGCCACTGCCACTAAGCTTTTGCATGCAATCATTCCTTGATCACCCAAGCCCAAGCCATGGGTTGTTGCTCTACCATAGTGATGATTGATCCTGTGGTGTGATGGAGAACACATCGCTACATAGTTGAAAGCACACCTACAAATGCTTGAGATGAATGACATGGGTACCAAACACACTCAAGTCATTTAAGAAGATGCACATAAATTCTATCAAATAAGACCCAAAGATTTCTTGCATGGCTTGCTAGAATGTGTAAGGGGTGCTCCGCAATGCAGACCACATGACTGTATAGACGTACATGCCCCACTCAATGATGAACTCCATCTTTGGTTGGTATTCCACTACTATGTGGAATAGGTCTATCCATTGTACCCTTCCATGAAGGAATAAAACTCATGCCCCGCCACTTCATCCAATATTGAATCCCTATATGGAATGTGAAGAGAGTGGAGAGAAGGAAGGAGTCTCACTTGCAGCTTTCTCACATACACAATGGGGGAATACACACAAAGGTGGAGGCTGAAAACAGTTTTCCTCTTCTTAGTTGTGAAAGCCCAAAAGAACTCTCTCTCTTTGTACAAAAGGAATAGATGAACCCTATATGTGGGTCTCAAAGCAAACTCAGCTAACTAAGGTGGCATACTATGGGTAGTGTACCAACCACATCTGCAACTAACAAGTCGGTGACATAAATGCACAACGGTCACCTTAGCATATCACGAGTGTGTTGAGATATCACGAGCTCCACTTGTCATATGCCAGGGTGACCGTTGTGCATTTATGTCACGGACTTGTTAGCTGCAGATGCGGTTGGTACACCGCCCATGAATAATAGCTAGATGACAACCATCTTTATGTACTCTAGCTAGTGGCTCAGTTAGTATGCCACCTAGGTTAGCTGAGTTTGGTTTGAGACCCACATATAGGGTTCATCTATTCCTTTTGTACTAAGAGAGAGAGTTCTTTTGGGCTTTCACAACTAAGAAGAGGAAAACCGTTTTCAGCCTCCACCTTTGTGTGTATTCCCCCATTGTGTATGTGAGAAAGCTACAAGTGAGACTCCTTACTTCTCTCCCACTCTCTTCACATGGTATCAGAGCTCGGTTCGTGGTAAGGAGCTCAAGAAAGCAAACCAAGTTCACGGTGTCTTGGTAAGAGGATCAGTGTTTCTTTCCTTTCTCAAGTTTGGGAGCAAATCTCTGTAGGTAGCACAGCCGAAAAGTGCAAGAGTGCACTGTCTCAGATTGGGACGCCCTTCGCAATGTGGCGAGAGGGCAGTATATGCTTTTTTTAAATTAGAGGTCATCTTGGGGCCCGTTTTGGTGGCGGAAGTTTTCCGCAGGCACTCAGAAAAGTGCCCTGTTTTTTGTTGTGCGACCACTGTTCCACAGGTTGATGAAAAGTTGCCACATAAATTACATTGTATGGCTATGCGCAGAGATATTGGGAGTGACAGAATCTTTTTTATTTCCTGTTGATGCGAAATCGTCACTAGGAAGTGACTGTGTGGTCAAATACCACTTTCGTCAGTTTTGCAGATTTGCCTTTATGAGGGAGAAGTTGAGTTTTTTGTAGTGACAGAATATTTTGCAGTGTTCTGTAATGGCATCTGATACTCTTTCACAGATTGTCACTGAAAAGCTTGACAAGACCAACGTCCAAGCATGGAAGTTTAGAATGATGAATTTCCTTAAGGGAAAAGGCTAGTGGGAGTTCATTACTGGAGCTAAACAAGAACCATTTATTCCTAATGTTCCCAACCAACAGGAGTTGCAGGCATTTCAAGGATGGCATGAGAGAGCCAGAAAAGTTATGTACTATTAGTATTTTAGACTCCATGATTGTGCATATTCAGGATGCAAGCACGCCGGAGGAGGCATGGGATACTTTGACAAAAATATACAACATAAATGTGCAACAAGCCTGGAAAATGCAGCTCTCAAGCAGGAGTTGCATAATGTGCAGAGAGAAAATATGAGCATCAATGACTACCACATGAAGGTGAAGAAGATTGCAGATGCACTTGCTTCCATTCGGTCGCTAGTGGAAGATGATGATTTAATTTTTGTGACCTTGAATGGTCTAGGAAAGGATTATGCACAATTCCAGACATCCATTGCCGTTCGTGAAAAATTTCCTGATTTTGAGGAGTTGATTGCTCTTCTAATTTTTGAAGAGAAGAGAAATGGTGGTACATCTTCCTCAAGAGGAACTTCAAAAGAAATTTTCTTCTACTCAAATGCTGGAAGAGGTAGATGCAGAGGTAGAGTAGGCAAATTTGGAGGCCATGGTAGAAATCAGAATATGCAGAAATTCAAGAAAACCAGTCCTATGGAGGAGGACGTGGTAACTTTAGAGGTAGGGGGAGCCAAAGAGGTCGTGGTGGATGGCAGAGAGGCCAAAATGCAAACAGAAATGTTGAATGCTACTACTGTGGTAAAATGGGTCATATGGCTAAAGACTATTATAAAAAGCAGAATGATATCATGAATGGAAAATTGCAGCAAGGCAATTATGCATCCTCTAGTAGATAGGGTGATGACAGAAATGAGCATTTGTTTATGGTGCAGCGCATGACCAATTTTGTGACAAGTGGAGAAGAAAGCAATGACGTGTGGTATGTTGACTCAGGTGCGTCAAACCACATGACAGGTCATGTAGAATGGATGCAGGATGCAAGGAAAATGGAAAGACCAGGATTTGTGAAGACTGGTGATGATACTGCACATCCTATTGTGCAAATTGGTAAAAATCCTTTGTCTATGCAAGATGGGAAAAAGAAATACTTGTCTGATGTATTTCATGTCCTGAATATCACCAAGAACCTAGTTTATGTTGGTCAAATGGTTGAGCAGGGCTTGCAGGTCAGATTTAATCCTCATGGATCCTTTGTTGAGGATGTGAAAAATAAAGGTCGCTTGATAGCAAAAGGGAAGAAGAAGGGCAGGATGTTTATGTTGGATGCGGACATGCTTGAATTGAGTGCAGCAATGTTCCACATGGGACCGGTGTAGTTGCAGATATTGATATCTGGCATAAATGTATTGGTCATGTAAATGTACAATGACTTAAATTAATGCAGGCCCAAAATATTGTTGCAGGATTGCCTAAGTTCAAGGTTGCAAAAATGCATAAGGTATGTGAAGCCTGCGAATTTGGAAAACAGGCAAGGAAACCATTTCCTAGACATGTTCAAGAGAGTAAGAGGCCATTCTAATTAATCCACTCTGATGTGTGGACTACTAAAGCTGCATCTATTTGAGGCTGTCATTATTTTGTCTTTTTTATTGATGACTACAGTAGAAAAGTTTGGGTGTATTTTATGAAAAAGAAAAGTAAAATGTCTAGGCATTTCAAAGCTTTTAAAGCTATGGTTGGGAAAGAAACAAGCTTGCAAATAATATGCCTAAGATCAGATGGAGGGGGAGAGTTCCTCTCAAATTAGTTTGCAAGGTTCTTGCAGGAGCATGGCATAAAGTAGCAATATTCATGCAGTCATACCCCACAGCAAAATGGACTTGCAGAAAGAAAAAATAGGCATATTGGAGAGGTATCTCGTGCCATGCTCAACGAAAAAGACCTACCAGATTATTATTGGGCTAGAGCAGTTGCTACAGCAATCTACATAATGAACAGGACTCCCATTGTAGCAATACATGGCATGACGCCAGAGGAGAGGTATACTGGTAGGAAACCATATATTTCTCATTTGAACGTTTTTGGTTGCATTGCCTATGTTCATGTGCCAAATGAGTTGAGATCCAAGTTGGATCCAAAAGCTAAGAAGTGCATCTTTATTGGTTATTCTCTGCAGCAGAAAGGGTATAGATGCTATAACCCTTCTACTCGTAAGTTCACAGTGAGCAGAGATGTTGTTTTTTATGAAATGAGTAGCTAGTATAAACCAGTAAATGTGATTGATGAAGCTATGGCAACTTGACGCAACATTGCGCCCCTCCTTGCTGGTAGCCCTTCTCTGGTATAAGGCCCTTCTTCTTGCATAAAAATCCATGGACAGGCAGATTGAGATTAAGAGAATCTCCTCAAAGCAATGCAGATAGTGGTATGCAAGTATCACAAAAGGGAAAAGAAAAAGTAGATCAGCCCATGGTTGATGTGAATGTAGGTCACTCTTATGTGGATGGTGAATCTAGTGGCTCAAAACAGAGCCTTGATGATGAGTTGGGTATTCCTTCTATTGTTACACCTGGAGTAAGGAAGATAAGGGATGTTTTGAGAGCACTTGTTAGTGAGCCTATTTTGCACAGGTCTACCAGAGTTAAGTATCTTGTTATGGTAATGTTGCAAAGAATTCATAGCATTTATCACAAAATATTAGTGGACCTGTAGTGTGATACACTGATGCTAATTGGGCTAGTAGTATTTCTGATAGACGATCTACCAATGGATATGTGTTTTCTTTTGGGAGTGCTACAGTCCTTGGAGCAGCAAGAAACAGCCTACAGTTGCCTTATCGAGCACATAGACTGAATACAAGGGTGCATCAATGGCTCTATGTGAGGCAGCTTGGTTGCATAAGCTACTTTATGATATGCACTGGGCTAGTTGTCATTTATGGTGACAACATGAGCAGTATACACTTGGCAAATAACCTAGTCTATCATGCTAGAACAAAGCACATTCAGGTGCGTTATCACTATGTGCGGGAGAAGGTTCTAGTAGGCTTTATTGATCTAGTTTATGTCAACACAAAGGATTAGGCATGAAGGCATTGGGTGCAGAGAAGCTGCGCAAGTTCAGAGACCTACTTGGTGTGCATGAATTGGGATTGAGCTCGAGGGGGAGTGTTGAGATATCGAGCTCCACTCGTGATATGCCAGGGTGACCGTTGTGCAGTTATGTCACCAACTTGTTAGCTGCAGATGCGGTTGGTACACCGACCGCCCATGAATAATAGCTGCATGATAGCTATCTTTATGTACTCTAGTTAGTGGCTCAGTTAGTATGCCACCTACGTTAGCTGAGTTTGGTTTGAGACCCACATATAGGGTTCATATATTCCTTTTGTACTAAGAGAGAGAGCTCTTTTGGGCTTTCACAACTAAGAATAGGAAAACTATTTTTAGCCTCCACCTTTGTGTGTATTCCCACATTGTGTATGTGAGAAAGCTGCAAGTGAGACTCTTACTTCTCTCCCACTCTCTTCACAGAGTGGAGCTCGATATCTCAACACTCCTCCTCAAGCTCAATCCCAATTCTTGCACACCAAGCAGGTCTTTGAACTTGTGCAGCTTCTCTGTACCCAATGCCTTCGTGAATATGTCAGCTACTAGATCCTTTGTGCTGACATAAACTAGATCAATAAAACCTACTAGAACCTTTTTCCACACATAGTTATAATCCACCTCAATGTGCTTTGTTCTAGCATGATAGACTGGGTTATTTGCCAAGTGTATGCTACTCATGTTGTCACAATAAATGACAACTAGACATAAAGTAGCTTATGCAACCAAGGTACCTCACATGCAGCCATTGTTGCACCTCTGTACTCAACCTTTGTGCTTGACAAGGCAACTATGTCGTTCATTACCACAGTGGTGACCTTTTCCCTAACAAAGCTTAAAGAGTGTAGCTGCTTTCTGTACCTCCATCAATCTCTTTTCTCTTGCTTGTTGGCAGATGAAAAGCATCCAAATTTTCATCACAAATTTCATCCTCCTTTGTGGCATTACATCGACGGGAGCCAATTCACTTCCATGAAAATATCGATCATTAAAAATTCCTCTATTGTGCATTTATTTATTTGCCTTCAAGGTAAACTCTCATAAAAGACATCCTTACCAAAAGCACCCAAAGACTTAGCAGCTTGATTACTCATTTTCAATCACATGAATCACATATAATTTCTTTCAAAAGAAAAATGCTAACAACATGGCAACATACACTAAGAATGTGAATTTCTTATAGTTTCTAGAGAGTGGATGATGTCCATTTTTTCTACTTACACAGAATGTGAAATGACCAATGTCTCTTTGATGTTTAACTTCTTCTAGCAAAATCATTGAAAACTTTGTAGTCATTTGCATGCAATTGATAGTTATATATACGTTTGCATGTAATTCATAGTTATATGTACCTTTGCTTCATTTTCAAAATAGGCATAGCAATGGATGATGGTGAGCCTAGTCCCCTTTCCTACATGAGAAAAACCAATAGCACTAGAATCACTATCCATAGCATCATCATGGTTGATAGTGTGAGACTCAGGCATAAATAAATCCTCATCTTGCAAGGTAGCAGATATGGTATTAGGTCCATCACATAGTTTTGAATTCCTCTTATAACTTTCTATGCAATTCCAATAGGATAAGAAGGACATCCACCAATTCCCCTACCACTAAGTCCAAATATAGGGAGAATAAGACGTGTCACCAATCTCACAAAAGGCTTGCCACCACAATAATTGGACTTACACTCTTTGTTTCTAGACCTTGCTACCACAATCATAGTAGTATGGATTTCATAAAGTGGATTTGGAGGTTTAGGCATGGTAAATCTTTGCTATTATGACATGTGTCCTATGATGTTGGCATGCACAAATATAATCAAAATATACTTTAGGAGAAGTAGAACCAGCCAACAAAATACACAATTGGTAGACTGAGAAACACACATACCAGACCATAGAAGCTTCAAGCATTAAGTAGTAATAATATTCCTCATGCATATGGCATATACCATATTTCAGTGGAGCATCATGCATGCAACAGTTAATAGTAGTACTAGCATAGTTACATAGTAGATAGTAGCATAGCATGAATGGAGTAGCATTGTAGTAGACTAGCCACAAATTGTAGCACCATATCAAGCAATAGTATGCTGTAATGCAGCTCAAAACATTCCAAAAGGAGGCCAAATTGGTGAGGGATTTCATGATTCAGCCCATATTTTAATCTTTGTCCCAAATCCGCTCCATGGCCACATGCCAAGGAATAGAGCTTACCAGAATTATGTAGTAGGCTGCAGCAACGTAGGTTGGAAGCATTATGTAGCAGGATGCATCAATAGCAGCAAGTTGCTATGCATCCCAAAACAAATCATCAAGCCATTTACCCTATATTTGCCCTTAAATGAATCCCTCCTTCAAGGCCAACCAAGCAATAGAAGCTGAAGTTAGAAGCATTATTTAGCAACAAAAATACACATGTTACCATGTAGATCATGCATATCATGCATATTTTTCGTAGAGTATACAGTTAATTATTAAGAATGATCAATAGTAGCATGTAATTACAATAGTAATAGGTTGCTATGTAGCCCAAAACATTCCAAGGAAGGGGCCAACTTTGTCAAAGGTTTCAGCACATATTTGGTTCTAATTTTTTTGCCAAAAAAGAAAAAGCAAGTGTGTGCAAGATCTAGAGATTTATGCAACCATTTATGCAAGCTCCTCGAAAAAACCAATGATTATTATGATGATGTTTTCTCTAGGCAAGATAACCTTGCCAAAGTAGCAACTTAATCTTATATGGAATGGTTTCTTCTCCATTCAAGCCTAGGCACCCACTGTGATATCATAGACAAGGTATGTGCCTTCTAGTTTCGCATCTTCCTTAAAATTGAGATGGAATCATAGACAAGCTTCACCAAAGCACACAAACAATGCTAGAAACTTTGCATAATTAATTAAACAAGATGCAACGAAGGCAATATAGAGGACCAAGCACATACTTGGAGTGAACGTAGAAAAGAGTTTGGTGGGGCTAGATACTATCGTTGGTGGAGCGTTATATGATTGTGAGGATTTCCTTTCTCTATCTTGAATAGATGGATACATTTCTTTTTACATAAGTCCTTATCTGTAATCATTTACAGCTACGATAGCAGTTGGCTATCTGGAAATTGTTGCTCTCTTAGGCTACCTCTCTCCCTACTACACCTCTTTGCCCTGCTAAGCCTCTATTCCAAGCTCAATCTCACTTGGTCTACTCTCTTGAGGTTGCTTTCTAACAAGCTTGCTATATCTCTCTCCCCTACTACACCCTCTTCCCTACCTCACTCTCTTCTAGGTTGAATATCTCAAGCTCTGCTTCCAAGTTATTAATATATCCAAGCTATAAATTGTTCTCCGAAATTCTATAGTATGAAAATATGAAGCTTTTCCTCTTCTAGGATATGAATATCTTGAGGTGAATATCTCAAGATTTGCTTCTATGCCATCAGCACTGAGGCAGAATAGATTAGGCTTTGCTTCTAGCTATGAATATCTTCCAAACTCAATATCTCTGGCTTTTCTTCTAGGATACAAGTATATCTAGGCTATAAATTGTATAAATTTCTTTTTTTTGTATTCATATGCATTTTTTTTAGGGATAAGGTATTTCTAGGCATGCTAGACATGGGTATTCCTAGGTATGCTAGGCATGGGTATTGCTAGGCATGCTAGACATGGGGACGGATAGATAAAGTAGTGAGTCCTATCTTTGAATGGGTATCCATATCCATTCTTTCTAAGTGCTTATTAAGTGTTTAGTACTATTAAAAGTCAAACTTAAATACATTTTTGAGTCATTTAGTTTGAAGTATCATCTTAATAAAGGTTATGCATGATATGCTCTGTACAAGCTCCTATGGATAGAGTTTGCAAATGGATTATTGCTTACAAAACTCTGGCCAACCAAAATGCAAGAAATTTTGCATTGAGAGAGTGTGTTGATTTTATTAAAAATGAGTTCAGATGGTTATCTCAGTCAAATACATATAACAGATACCCAAAAGCCATGCTTATTGTCATGTTATCCATATGCAGGGACATGAGTTGCTACTTATGGAAAGCAATAAGGTTGCCACTTTGGCAATATATGTGACTATCATGTGGCTAGCATTAGGGCTGATATGTAGGTGACATATTTAGTTGTTATTCATTAGTTGTTATTCAACCTACATAGGGCTGCAATTGTGGGCCAAGGTGATACCTTATATAGGCATACTTGTGGCTACATTATGGGCTGATTTATGGGCTTAAGTGCTGCCTTACATGACTATATTTGTGGCTACATTTTTTACTCCTTTGGTTTCATATGTGAAGGTCTTTGCACCATACATTTTGTATCTATGTATGCTCCTATCATTAGTGTCGGTTATGTAGGCAACATATTTAGCTAATAGATGGGTAGCACATAGGCTGGCCCACAGTGTGTTGGAATAATGGGCCAAAGTGTTGCCTTATGAAGGCAAGCACAGAGCTAAAGTATGGGCTCTATTGATTTCTTGTGCAGAGCCTTTTCTTGTAAACACAAAACTCTAGCGAACACAAATTTTAAAGGTGTAATGGTTTGTTAAAACGTGTCTAGATGGTCATTTGAGACAAATACATGTCATAGGGACTGAAAAAGGCTTGCTCACTACATTGTTGCCCATGTGTGGGTGCCACAAAATATTTGTATTGTAGGGAACAATAGTGAGAACTTTCATGGTCCACATAAAGATTATGCATGATATGATTTGTATAAGCTCCTGTGCATAGAGTTTGCAAATGGGCTATTGCTTACAAAACTCTGGCCAACCAAAATGCAAGAAATTTTGCATTTAGAGACTATGTGGATTTTATAAAAAATGAGTCTAGATGGTTATCTCATTCAAATACATATAATGTATACCCAAAATCCATGCTTATTATCCGGTTACCCATGTGTATGGACCAGAGTTGCTATCTTATAGGAAGCAATAAGGTTGCCACTTTGACAACATATGTGACTATCATCATGTGGCTAGCATTAGGACTGATACATAGGCAACATATTTAGTTGCTATGCACATATTTTGAGTGAGAACTTTCATGGTCCACATAAAGATTATGCATGATATGCTCTTTACAAGCTCCTATGGACAGAGTTTGCAAATGGTTTATTGTTTACAAAACTCTGGCCAACCAAAACACAATAAATTTTGCATTTAGAGAGTGTGTTGATTTTATTAAAAATGAGTCCAAATGGTTATCTCAGTCAAATACATATAATGGATACCCAAAATCCATGCTTATTATATCATGTTTCCCACGTGTAGGGACATGAGTTGTTGTCTTATGGGAAGCAATAAGGTTGCTTTTCTGGTGATATATGTGACTCTCATGTGGCGAGCATTAGGGCTAATACATAGGAAACATATTTAGCTACTATGCACATATATTAAAAGTGAACTTTCATGGTCCACATAAATATTATGCATGATATGGTTTGTACAAGCTCCTACGGACAGAGTTTCCAAATGGGTTCTTGCTTACAAAACTCTGGCCAACCAAAATGCAAGAAATTATGCATTTAAAGAGTGTGTTAATTCTATTAAAAATGAGTCCAGATGATTATCTAAGTCAAATACATATGACAGATACCCTGAATCCATGCTTATTATCATGTTGCCCATCAGGCAGCGAAATGAGGGCAAAAGTGTAAAGGGAACAATGTTTGTATCTTCATGTAATCTTTGTTTTTATGCACTTTACCAATTTGAAGGCTAGAATATTTTCCATTCTTTTATAATAAAATTGTTACATGTGTAGGTGGGAGAATAGATAGTTCTATGGTGATCTAAGCATCACTTGCAATCCCTTGTCTCTCTAATTTGTATGATTCAAGTGGCTCCTCTGAGAAGGATATCTAGAACATTTTGAAAGAGAAGATTTTGCAAATGTAAAGTCAAGTCAACATTTTGCTGCTTATTATAAAGAACGTTCTTGTACTATATAATATAAGGGAATGGATATCCTAATGATGATGTCATCTTTATTTGTAATCCTTTCCACTTTGTCTTGTTGACTAAATTTTTGATATCAGACAATATTATTGAATTTCATTGTTGAGTATTTGAAGTAAGATATAGTTTTCGGATTTGATCAGTATGTTTGGGTGTACAATGTCTATGTTTGAGAGTATTTGCATATAATTGAGCGCATAATGTCAACTCCAAATAAGAATTGCAAACCCATAAAATATAATTACAAAGTGACAGAGTAGATAAGTCATGCATACAGTCTACTGTGATTAGTTTGCCATGTGGATAGCACATGGGCAGCAACAATTGGTTGCACAGGGATATGTACACAACATGTCTCTACTTCAAACTGCATAACAAATTGAATTTGGAGTTATATTTGTTAAATCTAATTATTATTATCATGCATGACTTCCATTTATGTGGCCAGCTTTGTTATTATGAAACTTGAATCAATTTATAGCTTATTATTGTGCACGACTTCCATTTATGTGGCAAGCTTTGTGATTATGAAACTTGAATCCATTTATATCTTGTTATTGTGCATGACTTCTAATAATAATTTAAATGATAAAAAATCTCATGATAGACAAGCTTCCAATCTTATAGACACATCCTATGCCATAGCTTCCCACTTGGCAGTCTATTTGATACTACCCAATCAATAGCCCTTATGGCCCTATCATAAAGATTATGCATGATATGCTCTATCAAAGTTGTAGCCTAGATACAGGCCTAGATAGTGACCAAAAGACAATCTATCATGGAACTTGTAGAAAGGGAGAGCTTTTGCAATTGTTTGCAGCCAACAACACTAGCATCTTCAATGATCTTCCCAGGTATGTCCAAAAAAGGACTTTAAGAACTACAAAAGGGCCAAGTCTGTAGCACTGAACAAGTCGACCATACTCTACAAAATTGAGAGCCAAGAATGGCAGTTGGAACACCCGCCATGAAAGATACTCCTGCAATCGCTAAACTAGCAACAAATTGAGCCCCTTCAATCACTGGAATAGATAGGCTTTATACTTTTGGGAAGACTCAGAAAATACACAGAAGTGCCGTAGAGTTTTCCAATCGATCATGCAACATGAGTGAGCAGCTTTGAGTCTACTTCTTAAGATCATCCACACACTTTTGCAATTAAATGAAGCGATCAACTTCAAAATTTCCTCATTATCAGGTCTCATGGAATACCTCAGATTCACAAAAGTACTCACATGTGAAACATATGTGGTTGCTCAGATAGAGCCGAAAACGAACTGTAGTAGCTGGTTGTTGACGCTGACTTAAGATCTTGGTTAGCAAAATATATTTGCAGTAATGTCTCTCTCAAATAAAAGCAGGTGAGACAAAATTATCACCTTGACTTGAAGAATCAAACAACAAATGATTGCAACCAATTCAACCCAAAGATAGACGACTCCAACACAAAAGAACATCGTGATGACAAAAATGAGGATTCCACTGTGCTTCAATGAATAAGACAGCATGCTCGAGTAGAGTCAATACTGCTTCTATTGATCAAAGCTACCTGTCATAAAATCGCAATAAACTGCTATGTTGCTTCGCCAATTTCCATTGAAGATAAAACCCATGATGACTAATTCGAGATTGTCAAAAACAACAATAGGACAACAACTATGCACCCCCTTATTGAATCAAATCATCTCGACTGAGCTTTTGATGCCTTCCTACTGTAGGACTCTGATCAGTGGCTTCAAATCCACGGTGTTCTCTTCAACAAATCCTCACAGGCTCTTCAAGCACCGAACCTTGCTCTGATACCACTTGTAGGGAACTATGAGGATAGCTATGGAGGGTTGAAGATAAACATAGTTGAAAGAGATGAAGTGATGAACACGAAATGCAATAAATAATCTCATTTAGAAAGCAAAGCCTCTAAATAGTCTTAACACAAAGGTAGATGACATCACACATGAGCTCAAGAGAGCATCTCGTGATCTCCATCACACCAACCATATCCTCAATCACACCTAACAAGGTTTGACTTTCCAACAGTCTTGCCATCTGCCATGGAGAAAATTGCATCTTTGAGTTCTTGAAGGGAAAAGTCATTTTCCAACTACAACTTGTCCAAATTTGATAGCATTTTATTGTTAAATTACGCGGCGCAGCGGAACAAAAACTGAACAAAGAATAGAGAGTACATAGCAAACTGGAGAGGAATAAACTTTTCCTTCAATATTGATGTAGTACAGATGATGGCTCCATCCACTCGTGCGCTCCCACAGTGGAGCTTAGATGGCATTCTAGACAGATACTAGGTGAAGAGCTACTAGCTGAAAGATCTGATTTGATCTGATATAATGGATTGGGGAGGTCACCTCTTTATAGCTATGAGGGTGGTAGTCGGATCAACGTAGTCGGTGGAGTCAACCAATCGACCTAGTCAGTGGAGTCGACCAGTCAACCTAGTCGATGGAACCGACTAGTCATCCATGGAATATTCAAAGAATATTCCCTATACCGTCGTGTCGAGGGCTCCCACCCTCGAACCCCCACTAGGGGGGCCACTAGCCCCCAAGCCCTAGCAAGAATAAGGTGCTCCCACACAATCACCTTTCTACCATCAATAGTCTCATTGATAGACCTCATCTGACATGCAAATCAAGATCCATCCAATGTCCCGGGCTCACACATGGCTTCTCCTCATATGGGGGCCTTACAACTTGAGCACCTTGGACCACTGGTGGTTACTAGGAGGGTGGGGCATTGAGCATATCTAACATGTATTTCTGACTTGCTGACATCTCTTCATGGCTTCCACTATGTGATCATCAGCTATGTCCATAGTACTAAGCATACCTTGAAAATGACCAACAATGATCTCCATGTTCAATTTATCTAACATTGCATAGGAACCTTCTTCCTTTTGCAAGTAAGGAATTTCTTCATAGGTCTTTTTTTGAATTAGCCTAAAATTCTCTTTTGTTATCCTGTCTATTTTACCTACCCACCATTCCTTGAACTATATCTTGGCATTCTAAGTGTTGATCTATTTCTGTACTCAAATCTCCTTTCTTTTAATTAGCAACTGCTGTTGCTGAGCATTAGTGTCTTGTAACCTTGCTTTTTGTTCAAGCTCTTCTCGCTCCTGTATCCATTCTGCTGGCTCTAATTGCAGCTTTGTTTTTCCTAGATTCTTTTAAGATGTTTTGAGCACTTAAAACATCATTTGTCCACCCCTAAGAATAAGAATCTACAGAGGAGAAAGCTAATTTCTAGCTCTCCAAGATTTTCTTCTGAACAATCTAAAGATTAAAAAGAGAAGGATCAACTTCAAACCATGAGCTACCTTTCTTTCTAGTTCCCAAATCTAACCAAGCATGGACAGGCTTGTGATCTGATAATGTTAGAGAAGAGAAAACCCTTTGCTTGACTTCCAAGGCTTGATTTAGGAGGGATTGAGAAACATAAATTCTCTCAAGTCTTTCCTCCCTTATGAGCTTTCCAATCTATCTGTTACGCCAGGTAAATACGCCCATTTATCCTATGTCAACCAGTTGCAGATTTTCCTTTCTTCCCAAATTTGAATCTCAGAACCTCTCAGAACAGAGCCTTTCTACAACCATCTATCATGAGACCTCTCAACCATATTGAAATCAACTAAAATGACACAATCCCTTCCTATATAAACTAAAGCTTCCCACATGGCTCTTCTAGACATAGCACAAGTAGGGGCATACATTGAAGCAACTGTGAGAGTCACCCTCCTCAGTTTGCACTTAACAGAGATCCATCTCTGATTAATGTCCTGCTAAAAATTGGACACTTAGTCTTTGTAGTGTGAAAGAGCACCTATTGTAGTTACTCCCCTACCCTCTTATGAGAGGAGTAAAACCACACCCTTCTCCTATCAATACATTTGAGTCTATGCTCCAAAACTTCATTTGTAACCTTAACTTCTTGCAAAGCAAGAAAAATAGGAGAAAGAGAGTTTCCCCTCAAACATTTAGCCAATTTCTGACTTCTCAATGGGTCAGTAAGACCACACACATTCAAGGTGAGGAAAGAGAGAGGACTACTTGTTGAGGATGGTGTAAATTGCACCATTCCTCTAGGGAATCACGGGAAAACCCTAACCCTAACCCTAACCCTAACCCTAATCCTAACCCTAACCCTAATTCTTACCCTAACCCTAACCCTAAGAGGTTCACATGTATATCCTCGTGTTCATGTTCAATACAACTTAGTGTACATGTAGCTATATCATGTGCACTTCTCTCTCTCTCTCTCTCTCTCTCTCTCTCTCTCTCTCTCTCTCTCTCTCTCTCTCTCTCTCTCACTTCTACTATTTGAATGATCTTTGAATGATCCTCCAAATATTCTATAAGAGGAAGAGGTGGCTAATGCCATTCAAAACACCTCCAAATACACACGGCCGATGACCTCGGGCTGCAACGCCCAGCTCCACGAATGGAGAAACCCTTCGACGAATGAAATATTCACAGTTTCTAGAGCATCTTGTAGATTTGACAAAATCTCATAGATTCTAGAGAATCTTATCCCCAAGAGGAGTGACCACGAGCTAGGCACGTGGAAATTTTTAAACCCATACCAAGGGTATGGTCAGCACTATCCCCTGTGGCACTCCCCGATCTACCACATTAGTAAGGTAGTCATATCTTGCTGCCACATCACCATGCCATGTGTCTCCTAATTCCATGTAATCATGCTTTGACCATGTCATCAGATGACTCATCTACCTAGTCAGTAGCATGTCCAGTCAGCTATGCTACCAACTTAGCAGTCACGTGTCACATGCCACATTAGCATGACACCTCATCAATGCTAGCTAGGCTTTGCCTCTCCATAGGTATGGCCTTGTCATCAACATGTGACCCATAGTGACACCTTCATCATTTTGATCACCCTATTGGGATTTAAATTTGGCCATTATTTTGGGAGATTTTGATCGCCCTCTTGGGATTAAAATTTGGCCATCCTTTCGAAAGCCATAATTTTTGATCCAAGTGGAATTTGGAGGTGAATCAGAAATGCAAAAATGATCACCAGCTTGCGCTCTACATGTTGAGCACCTCATATTTGACATCTAACATTTCCACAGGTCAAAATCATAAAATCCTCTTCATCGAAACAACATCCTGATCTTACCACTTGGACCTCTGTCACTCTCCTCTCTTCCATTTTTGGCATGGTTTGAGTAGATTCCATCTAGTCTGTCTCCTGTTTGGGAATGGAAGGAAGAGTCTTTTTTGGTCTACTGCACTTCCTTTTCATTCTGGCCTTGAAAACCTTCCTTCTGTGGTGGGGAGCATGGAGAAGTCAAAATCGTTCGCTTTCCTGGTCTGCTTCCATCTTCTGGCTTGAGATAAAGTTTAAGACCATTGGCAATGGGAGTTCTTGGATTTGGTGGTGGAGGGAAAAACTCTATCAGTCAAGAAATTGTCTTTCTTGGTTCATTCACCATTGGGAGGGCTAGCAAAACTATGCGTGAAGGGATGAGTGAACAACTCTCCCTTAAATTCTTGCACGACTCTTGTGTAAGAGGTCCTTGGAACCATTTTCATTGCTCCACTGAGAGAGGCTAGCAAAGAGTTGGTGTAGGCCGAGCTACTACATTTATCCCATTAGCTTTCTCCTCCATTTTAGTCAATGTTTAGGTGTCTAGAAGAGGGAAATTGATGGAAGAATTGAGATCCTTTTTCAAGTCCAATCAATGTCTCCATAGATCATTTTCATGATGTGTAGAAGATGTCGCATAGTTTAGCTACTATCCATAGATCATTCTCATGTCCCATGCAATCTTGAGAAGAGTGTCACATCAACTACTATCTCTAAGCTAGGATTGGTGGTTGCCACTAAGTTGGGGGGAGTCTCCTTCCCTCCAGAGTCTGTCTCCATCCTCTCCTTCCTCTCGAGCCAGGTGACTATTGACACCAAATCCTAGTCATATTTTCCATTTCCATGCTACTCTTTTGTCTCCAATATAGTATTTCACTCTAGAAGATGTCTCAAATGTGGTATTTTATGGGAGAACTGAATTGGTTGCATTTGGGAAAATACTCAATGTTGATCCCATGAGCTTATGCAAGTTTCAACATTGTGGTGAGATAAGATGTGTGGTGATAATCACCAAGGTGATTGTTGAGAAGTAGAATTAAAATATGCATGTCAAGAAGACTTTGAAACACTTGGTTATGTCTTACAATGTGAAATTATTGACATGCAAGCATAGAGAATTTGGTATTGGGATGAGTCCATTCCAAATACTTGTCTTCATGATATTACATTCAAACTTATCTTAAGGGAGAAAAGGTGGACATTTTGTCTTGGACTAGAGAAGTATTAATAGTTGGCAAATTTATCAGCTATATTAATAATATAATTTGTATGATCAAGGTCATTAAGTTGACATGTGAAGGAATTATTCAAAGTGCAATGGATATTAGTTCACATTTACAGTGGGCAGCACTCTCACTTGGGGGACTAGATTTCTTTTGCTTA
The DNA here is from genome assembly GCF_047967505.1 of Dipteris shenzhenensis. NCBI lineage: Eukaryota > Viridiplantae > Streptophyta > Polypodiopsida > Gleicheniales > Dipteridaceae > Dipteris > Dipteris shenzhenensis. The sequence goes on from NC_141602.1 coordinate 35,908,312, forward strand.
AAAATATTTTTTTCAATGTGATGGAAGACATAAGAATGTACTACCAAAATAATGGAAGACAACTCATGACCAATGTGTCTAATGTCATTAATCCTTCCATAAATGGAATCAATGTCCTCCACCCCTAGTAAGCAATTCATGTCTAATGCAATTATTATCATTGATCCTAATTATTGAATCACTTGTCCCACAAATTGCATTGATAACCTCGATTCTAGTAAGGACTACATGGCCAATATTAGTAAACTTTAGGGACTTTATGGCCTATATCACTATATTGATCATCGATCCCTTTCATTGCATCGCTTGTCCCAAAAATTGCATCAATATCCTCAATTCTAGTAAGGACTTTATGGCCAATTTCACTAAATTTATCAGTGATCACTGTGACTGCATCACTTTATACCACACAAATGGCATCGATATCCTCAATTTTTCATCACCAATATCAAGAAATTTATTATTGATCCTTGTTAGTGCATGCATCACAAATGGCATCGATATCCTCAAATTTTCATCACCAATATCAAGAAATTTATCATTGATCCTTGTTAGTGCATGCATCACTTATTCCATTAACCCCTTGCCTTTTTATCTCAAATTTTCTGATTAAGTGGTATAAATAACCCCAAAATCTATTTGTGATATTGGTTTACATGATTTTTGGACTAAAATGGAACTAATGAATCAATGACAATCAATCAAATGATTTTGATTTTATGCTATTGTCTAAAATATTGACATTTCCAAGATGTTACAAAGAATCAAATACTTCTCAAGGCTAGTCAACATTTGACTTTATAGATGAAGGTGTGCCAAGAGAAAATTTCCAATGGAAAATGGTATGACAAATGGGAAAATAAAGTTTCTAGGATCAAAAAGAAATTATGTCAATGTTAAGATGCAATGAATCATGCACCAATTTGGGAACCCGAGTATGGAACATCTTCTTCACATTTCCTTCTCATATAGTCCCCTAATCTTTATTTGAGGGACTCTTTGAAGGTACTCCTACCTTTGCATAGGGTGGAAAAGTACTTTGCAAGATATTATAATTTTAATTGTTTACTAGCCCAAAGTCAACACTAATTGCAAATAACAGTATAAAATCCAATCCAATATCTTCACCTCATTAATAGAGAATCATGAAAAACTGCAAGTTGTGCATGTTGCATTGGTCTTGGCAAACCTATAGCTACAAGCGTAGAACCAAAAAAGCTCCTTTCCTCCTCTAGTACAAATGTTACAAAGTCTTCTAGAGCCTGGCAAAGGTAAGCTCCCGAGTGACAGCCAAGGTCCACAATGGGTTTCTTAATGAAATGACAAAGTGTATTTTTTCATGTGTGGTAGTTGGCTACATTCATGGTCGTAGACCACCTGCATTATTCCTTGAAGGCTGGGTTCACAACTTTTGGTCTTGAAAATGTCTAGTAGTCACCCACGACCACTCATTTTCTCACAAATGAATACATTTTGAAAAGTCCGATATGGCCACAGAAGTGGTTTAGAGACGAACCTGGACTATTAGGAATCAACCCCTCTCAATCTAGCTTTGGGAACTTTTGTTTAATCTAGACTCTCCTCCTCCTTCCAAAGCCCCTATTTGGGTGGAATTCCTTGACCTCCCACTCTCCCTTTTCCCTCAAATTGAGACCCTTTGTTCACCTCTGGGTCAGTTCCTTGGAGTAGAAACAAAGAAGTTTATCAGCCCCAGAGGCAACCCCCAAGCTTGTGGCCTTATGGACCTTGCGTTTGGCCCCCCTAGTGCTATCTAGATCCTTGATGGAGATGGTTTAGAACTTATTCAAAAAGTTTTCATCAAAAACATACCCAATTCTTTCTGCCTTTGTGGCATGGGAGTCCATTTCATCAAAGATTTCCCTGCTATAAATAATCGTAACAAGGAAAGACCAGAGCCCACTCAGCAGGAACCACAGGGACCTCAGGAACCCTAGGCCCCAATTAAACAACCTAATATTGTCCCTCCCAGAGAACGTAGTGGGGAACAAAGCAAAGAAACCTCTAAATCCAATGAGAACAGATGAGTTGAAGCAAAAGGAAAAGATAAAGAGGTCACTACTGACATGGAAGATAAGATGGATGATAGCTTGGGAGAAGAAGAATTTGTTGTTGCTACCCAAGATTTTGAGGCACAACTAGAATAGGTTGAACATGAAACAATTGAGAAGGAAGGTCCTCCTTTTACAATTGTCAAAGGTAGAGAATCTAACAGGTTGGGAAAAGCCAAGTCACAAAGTGAGGAGGGAAATATCAGAGGAAAGGAACTCAATTCAGTAGAAAGAGAAAAAAGAAGAATGTCGAGAAGTGTTGCGTTATCTCCGTAGAATAGCCCAATCAGTTTCAAGAAGAAAAGGAATACAAATACTTCCCAATGATGCAAGACAACTTCTCTTTCCTGAGTATCAATGTCCAGGGGTTAACAATAGAGGTCAAAGATAAATTGATTCATAAGGCTCATGGAATTTATGTATGAAAGTTAAAAGGACAAAGAAGAACATTGACTATAGCTACAACTTTAAAGAACATTGACTATAGCTACATTGATAATTACACACTTAGGAAAGTGATTATTAATTAATCAAAAACTTATCCAGTAATAAAATATAATTCATAATCAAGGAATTCATAAAAAGTAAAAGAAATAAAGTATTAGTTAAGGATTGATTAATAATTAATAAAAAAAGTAGTTAGATAGAAATGGGTTAGTAATATAAATTAATTAATAAATAATAAATTAATTGAAAGTAATAGAATTAATAATCAAATGTTTAATTATTAATTTAAGAATAATTAGTTAGAAATAGAAGGCTCAAGCCTTATGTGCCACTTTAAGCACATGCCTTATGTGCCCACATAAGGCTTAGGCCCTATGTGCCTTATGTGAATGATGCCCTTTGAAATGTATTTTTGACAAGGTATCAAGAGGAAAAGAAGCTCGTTCATGTTCTAGAAAAGTTACGCTATATGGACTAGAAAGATCTCATTATTTTTCTCATGGTCTCTTGAGAAATCTTAAACATTATATTGCCTTTATTGACATCACTAAACTCACTTTAGAGCAAATATTGAAAGATTAGGTTAGAGAGAATAATAAGTATTGATCCACAAAACCAAGCATTCTCACAAGCCAATTCCAAGCAACTTGAAACCACTGATGAGTCAGATTCCTCAATTCAAATGACAGTGATTCGAAGGAAGAACTAGACAAGCACCATGAATCAAGAAGGGTGAGATAAAAATCAAAGAAGATGTCTCTAGAGTCCCTCTTTAAAGCTGAAATCTCTAAAACAATATGGACACCACACAATGGCTCTAAAATCATGGACATGTAGCTGAAGAATGTGGTCTCAATAGATTTTGGTGTGCCATTTGTTGGACAGCCACACACACTACATATGCTTAGTGGTACAATGCTATGCATGTGCCACAACCATCACTTTCCTAGCCATGGACCCAACACAAGCCCATGTAGCTCAATCTAAATAGGCATGTCAACCATAGCAATGTTACAACATCTAGCCATTGCATTGAATGGCTAGTCAGTGCCTCAATCAATTGTTTGTTATTATTGTTTAGACTTGGAAATCAAAAATCCAAATAATTATGGAGAATCGTCAAGCTAAAAAAGAGAAAAGAAACATGTGGCTTCAATGGCACCAACACCATAGATCAATATGGTGCATATTGTTACTAAGGTGGAGCAGGTTCAACTAGAGTCCACCAATGATGCTTCAGTGATGGCTGTAATGAGGGTGCGAAATTTTTTTCAGGGACCAACGTTAATAGATAAGAAATTTGGACAAAGAGCTATCAGTCATTTTTAAAACATGGTACATCATTACACCACCTCTATAAAACTCTTGAATTATCAAATTTACCTCAATAATTTTATTTACTACTCAATTGATAATTACACACTTAGGAAATCGATTATTAAATAATCAAAAAATTATTTGGTAATAAAATATAATTGATAATCAAGGAATTCATAAATAGTAATAGAAATAAAGTATAAGTGAAGGAATTGATTAATAATTAATAAAAAATGTAGTTAGGTAGAAAGGGGTTAGTAATATGAATTTATTAATAAATAATAAATTAATTGAAAGTGATATAATAAATAATCAAGAAATTAATTATAAATTTAAGAATAATTAGTTAGAAGTAGAAAGCTCAAGCCTTATGTGCCCACATAAGGCTCAGGCCCTATATGCCTTATGTGAATGATGCCCTCTGAAATGTATTTTTGGCAAGGTATCAAGAGGAAAAGAAGCTCATTCATGTTCTAGCAAAGTTAACCTAGATGGACTAGAAAGATCTCATAGTAGATGCATATGCGGCTACATTTCGATATCTCTTATGCTGATCACCACAAGCAAATTAACCGAATCCCGAGGTGTTGAATTATATTTATTTTTCTCATGGTCTCTCAAGAAACCTTAAACATTATGTTGCCTTTATTGACATCACCAAAGTCACTTTGGACCAAATAGTGAAAGATATAGGTTGGAGACAATAAGTGTTGATCCACAAAGCCAAGCATTCTCACAAGCCAAATTCCAATCAACTTGAAACCATTGATGAGTCGTCAGATTCCTCAATTCAAATGACAGTGATTCGAAAGAAGAACTAGACAAGCACCATGAATCAAGAAAGGTGAGCTCAAAATCAAAGAAGTTGGCTCTAGAATCCCTCGCTAAAGCTGAAATTTCTAAAACAATATGGACACCACACAATGGCTCTAGAATCATGGACGTGTAGTTGAAGAATGTGGTCGTAATAGATTTTGGTGTGCCATTTGTTAGACAGTCGCACACACCACATAGGCTTACTGGTACAATGCTATGCATGTGCCACAACCACCACTTTCCTAGCCATGGACCCCAACACAAGACCATGTAGCTCAATCTAAATATGCATGTGTCAACCATACCAACATTGCAACATCCAACCACTAGTGGTACATCGAATGGCTAGTTAGTGCCTCTTAGCCAATTGTTTCTTATTATTGTTTAGTCTTGGACATCAAAATTCCAAATAACTATGGAGAAAGCATCAAGCTAAAATAAGAGAAAAGCAACATGTCGCTTCAATGGAACCAACCCCATAGATCAATATGGTGCATATTAATGCTAAGGTGGAACAAGACCACAACTAGAGTCCACCAATGATGCTTCAGTGATAGCTATAATGAGGGTGCGAATTCCTTTTCATGTACTAGAATTAATAGATAAGAAATTTGTGGAAAAAAGCTAAAACACTAACTGATTGGTAGGAACAAGCAACGGTTTGTGCCAAGGTTTTAGAGTGGGTTTGAGAAAGGCAAACCCTAGATGCAGATGTAAGAAGTGTACCATAGGCTAGAAGAGATGACAAGCTTTATGCTCATTGTAGTAGGCACACTCTCTAAACTAAATATTAAAGAGGCATGATTCATTAGGTGATACATCCCAATTTGGGGGGAGATCCATCTTTCAAATCAATACTCAATCAAGAAATGATCATTTAAAGCACCAACCAATTCACATGACAATTGATTAGTTGCTATTGAAATCTTAGGGGGTGCATTGCTAAGAAAACCCTCAACTAAAATTTTTCCTCGAATAAAAGCACCCCTCAACTTATGGATTAAGTGATTTTTTCCTAATATTGAATTAAAAAACCCCTCTGTTATTGTAATCTAGCTAAATTTTTTCAAAAAGTTGAGTTGCAATACCCCTCCTTTTGAATCCAAGTGGTACACAAAAATTTTGTGAGGTGAACCCCCCAAGATTGAAATTTTGTCACTAACTGTGCTTGTAGATTTTGGGTAACAGTAGCCCCAGGCACCACCACCAAACATCCCTGCACCATCTATTTTGCTCAACCTGAATTTCCTTTCAATGGGTTGGAGGCACCCATATATGACAAAAACATTGCAATTATATCGAAAACATCAGATGGCCAGCCGATTCTAGCTGCGCAATGGGGGATTAGTAGTCAACATTTGACATCAAGCCCAAAAACCATACATAAAGAAACTGGGACATCATACTGACAAAGTGGGCACAACCTTATTTCTTGTATGGCTTGTAATAATTAGATAAGATGAAATCTCTATTAACGTGTGACATAGAATCCATTAGAGGCATCAAAAATTTCCTAACAGTTTGGATAGTAAAAGTCTGTAGAAAAGACTGCACGGGTATGGTTGATTTGCAATGTGGTGCCATATTATTTCCTTGTATCATGTGGTTATTCCCCTTGCAATGAGTCTCTTAGGTCCATACATCCTTGCTTTAACTATGTGTTCAATTTGGTTAAGTGTGTTAATTGTGTAGCTTGAGTTATGACCAATTTCTATGCTACTCCATCTACCATTGTGCTCTTTAGCCATGAATACACACTTTGTTTTCATCATGAAGCCCATGTAAGTTCTCTTCCATTGTTTCTAATTCTCCATCCAATGCATCATGATGTTTTAATGATGCCTTACATGTTTGTCATTGTGTGAGGATAAATCTACAGGGAGTCCTTTTACAACTAGTGCCAAAATAACATATTTGCAAAGTATAAAGGGACATCTTCATGAAGAGGCTCTTTTCCATAAACATCGATGTAAATATTACATGCTCATGATTTTGTTCTCCCGGTGCCTATAGTTACAGAATTTCCATTTGCCATGCCACTCGACAGGCTAAGCACTAGATTTGCCTTTTCCTTCTTTGGCTTCCCTTGCCTTGGGAATGCTATGTGTCTATCTATGCCTTTGCATGTATTTCCCAGATTTTCAAGAAATCTTCCTTAAACACCAATCTTTTGATTTCATTCCATGATGAGCCCTTACAATTTTTCCACTGTGATGCTCATTGGATAATCTCTGACAAGCATTGACGGGGTGAGGTGGAGATCATTTGCATCCACTCATGAAATGTGCAGGGGGTGGATTTCATGAGCACACTTCTCTTCTTCCCTCTCCTCCTATCATTTCAAGCACACAATTCCCTCTTCTTACCTCTCCTCCTCTCATTTCAAGGGTATATTTCCAACTTTTCTGGCTTTGTCATCACAATGTGGGATCATCTCATGACATCTCCAACTGTGCTGTACAAAAGTTCAAGGAGAAGACAGGTGCATACAAGGTATTCTCAAGTATTATGCATGCAAAAATCCATGCCACTTTTAACACATACAATTCTATGAATGTGGATAAGATATAAGAAAATTTTAAAACTTACAAATGTAACATGCAATGCATGTAACATGATGCTGAATGCTGCATGCATGAAACTTGATACACGATGCATTATGCATATTGATTGCAATGCAAGCATACACTATGATACATATTGCATTCAATATGTAATTCAATATGTAATGCATGGTGCATATTGATTACAATGCTTGCATGCAATATGATACATATTGAATGCATGATTTCTTTTAATAGTTGAATTACATGAATGCAACATGTATCATATTGCATTGCAAAAGAAAAAATGACATGCTATCTATAAATAAAAAACTGACAAAAAAGCACTTAGCACATAGAGAGACCAAGCACCTACACCCAAAGAGGGGTCCCATATAGCTCCCGTGTCTTGCAAACATAGGGGCCAAGGACTACCCTCAAGATTAGGCCCTAGTGTGGGGCTTAAGATAGAAGAGGAAAATTATGCAATAAAAATAAATCAGTGGCATTCATATATTATAATTGGAGGATACGTTAACCACCATCGGTAAAAAGCTATTACTACAAGTTCAAGGCATACCACCATCCTTAAGGATCATTTAATGATGGTAACAGTCATGAAACAAGTGATATAATGCCTAGCACCAACGAGAAAAATCGTGCCTAAATATATTTTTGGTAATATGAATTTTGATGGCAGTAGCAGTAATGTTATTGGTGGTAACATTTATATCACCGGTGGTATTTTAAGGAACCACTGCTAGTAAATGGAAAATACCAGTTGTAATAGTTGGTTTTACAATTTTGGAGATCGACAAGGTTTTGTCATCATGGATTGCATGATTTTGTGAAAGCTTTAATCACAAACAAAAATCACTAAAAATTTTATGTGATAATGTAAATATACAATCTTTGACTTGGATTCATCATAGAAAGTGTTTAAATGGACACCATGAGTGGTGTACACAAAGTCAGTAAGAGAAGCAATTTGAAATGAGAAATAATATATCCTTGCATGTCTTAATCATACATTATGTGACTTCAATAGAAGGCCACACTTAACACTTATTTCATTAATTTTGGACTCATATGTCTACATTTGAACTAATCCTAAAAATCCTTCCGAAATGAAAAGTTTACTTTATGAAAATATCATTCGAGAATCAAAAGTTTACTATCTAGCACAATCATTTCCACATAATAAATATCACAATATCTCTCTATAATAATTAGGGGAGAAATGGGGTCTTAAAAGGGCCTTCAATTAGTGTTTCCTAATTTCAAGGATATTAGGGAGGTATTTGAGGTGTACCATGTTGAGATATCGAGCTCCACTCATGATATGCCAGGGTGACCGTTGTGGATTTATGTCACCGACTTGTTAGTTGTAGATGCGGTTGGTACACCACCCATGAATAATAGCTGGATGACAACTATATTTATGTACTCTAGTTAGTGGCTCAGTTAGTATGCCACCTAGGTTAGCTGAGTTTGGTTTGAGACCCACATATAGGGTTCACCTATTCCTTTTGTACTTAGAGAGTTCTTTTGGCTTTCACAGCTAAGAAGAGGAAAACTGTTTTCAGCCTCCACCTTTGTGTATATTCCCCCATTGTGTATGTGAGAATGCTGCAAGTGAGACTCCTTACTTCTCTCCCACTCTCTTCACATGGTATCAGAGCTCAGTTCATGGTAAGGAGCTCAAGAAAGCAAACCAAGTACACGGTATCTTGGTAAGAGGATTAGTGTTGCTTTCCTTTTTCGAGTTTGGGAGCAAATCTCTGCAGGTAGCATAGCCGAAAAGTGCAAGAGTGCACTGTCTCAGATTGGGATGCCCTTCGCGGTGCGGCGAGAGGGTAGTATATGCTGCAGGCAAGGGCAAAGCCCTTGGTGACATTATTTTTTTGATTCGAGGCCATTTTGGGGCCCGTTGTAGTGGTGAAAGTTTTCCGTAAGCACTCAGAAAAGTGCCCTGTTTTTGTTGTGCGACTACTGTTCTGCAGGTTGGTGAAAAGTTGCCACAGAAATTGTATCGTATGCCTGTGCATAGAGATATTCTTATTGCCTGTTGATGCAAAATTGTCACTCAGAAGTGACTATGTGGTCAAATACCACTTTCGTCAATTTTGCAGATTTGCCCTTGTGAGGCAGAAGTTGTGTTTTTTGTAGTGACAGAATATTTTTGCAGTGTTCTGTAATGGCATGTGATGCTCTTTCACAGATAGTCACTGAAAAGCTTGACAAGAAAAACTTCCAAGCATGGAAGTTTAAAATGACGAATTTCCTTAAGGGAAAAGGCTATTGGGAGTTCATTACTGTAGCTGAACAAGAACCAGTTATTCCTAATGTTCCCAATCAACAAGAGTTGCAGGTAGTTAAAGGCTCGCATGAGAGAGCCAGAAAAGTTATGTGTTGGCTGTCTATCAATATTTCAAATTCTATGATTGTGCATATTTAGGATGCAAGCATGTCGAAGGAGGCATGGGATACTTTGACAAAAATCTAAAGCACAAATACGCAAGCCAGGAAAATGCAGCTCAAGCAGGAGTTGCATAATGTGCAAAGAGAAAATATGAGCATCAATGACTACCACATGAAGGTGAAGAAGATTGCAGATGCACTTGCTTCCATTGGGTCGCCAGTGGAAGATGATGATTTAGTTTTTGTGACCTTGAATGGTCTAGGAAAGGATTATGAACAGTTCCGGACATCCATTGCCATCCGTGAGAATTTTCCTGATTTTGAGGAGTTGATTACTCTTCTAATTTCTGAAGAGTAGAGAAATGGTGGTGCATCTTCTGCAGGAGGAACTTCAAAAGAAATTGTCTTCTACTCAAATGCTGGAACAGGTAGAGGCAGAGGTAGGGCAGGCCGATCTAGAGGCCGTGGTAGAAATTTGAATATGTAGTAAATTCAAGAAAACCAGTCCTATGGAGGAGGACGTGGTAACCTTAGAGGCAGGGGGAGCCAGGTCACTCTTATGTGGATGGTGAATCTAGTGGCTCAGAACAGAGCCTTGATGATGAGTTGGGTATTCCTTTTGTTGTTACACCTGGAGTAAGAAAAACAAGGGATGTTTTGAGAGCACCTGGTAGTGATCCTATTTTGCGTAGGTCTACTAGAGCTAGGTATCCTGTGGATAGGCTGAAATATGATGGATTTACAACCATTCACTATGCCTAGATGGTCAAAGTAAAGAATGCTTTCGTGCATGGTGATTTGCAAGAAGAGGTCTATATGGAGCAGCCACCAAGTTATGTTCATGCTGTTCATCATCCTGAGTTTGTTTGCAGGTTGAAGAAAGCTTTGTATGGCTTGAAGCAAGCACCCAGAGCATGGCCTGACAAGATAGGATAGTATATTGTCACTATTGGCTTTCAGATTTCCAAGGCAGATTTCTCACTTTATGTGAGAAAAAAAGAGAAAGGCATTATGCTGCTTGTCATTTATGTTGATGATTTGATCATCACAGGTGATAGTGATGAAGATATCTGTCATGTGAAAATGCTATTGAAGCAAAAGTTTGAGATGAAGGATTTGGGAGAGCTACATTACTTCTTGGGCATTGAGGTGATTAGATCCACAAGTGGGATATGGCTCTTGCAGAGGCAATATGGATTGGACATGCTGTCCAATTATGGGATGATAGGCTGTAAGCCTATTTCAGTTCCTTTGGAGCAGAATGTGAAGTTGAGCGCAAATGTAGGTGAGCTTCTAGAAGACCCTACTATGTATAGACGCATAGTAGGAAGTTTGATTTATATGACTATTACCAGGCCAGATTTGAGCTATGCTTTTGGGTTGGTAAGTCAGTTTATGCAAGCTCAAAGGAAACCGCATTTGGATGTAGCTAGATGCATATTGAGGTATGTGAAGTCCACATTGCAGTATGGACTATTTTATGAGACTGGGGTTCAGATACAGTTGCATGGATACACTGATGCTGATTGGGCTGGTAGTATTTCTAATAGACGATCTACCAGTGGATATGTGTTCTCTTTTGGGAGTGTTGTAGTCACTTGGAGCAGCAAGAAACAGCCTAGAGTTGCCTTGTTGAGCATAGAGGCTGAGTACAGGGGTGTAGGAACTCTGTAGCAATGGCTGCATGTGAGGTAGCTTGGTTGCATAAGCTACTTTATGATATGCATCTGGGCCATTTGTCATTTATTGTGACAACATGAGCAGTATACACTTGGCAAATAACCTAGTCTATCATGCTAGAACAAAGCACATTGAGGTGCATTATCACTATGTGTGGGAGAAGGTTCTAGTAGGTTTTATTGATCTAGTTTATGTCAACATAGAGGATCAAGTAGCTGACATATTCGCGAAGGCATTGGGTGCAAAGAAGGTGCGCAAGTTCAGAGACCTGCTTGGTGTGCAGGAATTGGGATTGAGCTCGAGGGGGAGTGTTGAGATATCGAGCTCCACTCATGATATGCTAGGGTTACTGTTGTGCATTTATGTCATCGACTCGTTAGCTGCAGATGCGGTTGGTACATCGCCCATGAATAATAGTTGGATTACAGCTATCTTTATGTACTCTAGTTAGTGGCTCAGTTAGTATGCCACCTAGGTTAGCTGAGTTTGGTTTGAGACCCACATATAGGATTCACCTATTCCTTTTGTACTTAGAGAGTTCTTTTGGCTTTCACAACTAAGAAGAGGAAAACTGTTTTCAGCCTCCACCTTTGTGTATATTCCCCCATTGTGTATGTGAGAAAGTTGCAAGTGAGACTCCTTACTTCTCTCCCACTCTCCACATACCAGTGAGGGTGCTCCAATGTGTGGGACGATGGTATGTTGAGGTGGAGGGTGGGAAGGCCTGGAAAGAGTCCTTTTTATTTGTTCCCCTTACAGTAGGTACCACCCAAACCATCCACGCCCCTCCCCCCCCCTTAACCCATGCCTAACCCTCCTCCCATGTGCACCTTCCCCACATCAGCACCAAATGGCATTCAAGAGGAGGTGGGCCATCTTGGGCAAGTTTTGATTACCCCTCTCAAATAAAAAGTTTACTTTTTGACACTATCCTTTCTCAAGAAAAATTATTTTTACTCGCACTATTATTTTGGACTAATAATGCAAAAACTAGGAAACATAATTCATACCTTACTCTATATTGCAAAAATTCTAGTATAAATATTTATTTTAAAAAATTTCAATCCTCTTTTAAGAACTAACTTTTTCTTAAGTTATTAATAATTTAAATATGCAAAAAACCATGAAAATATTATATATATATATACATATATATTATTTATTTATTTATATTTATATAGGTAAGGTCCATGCATGAGATTAATTTACCACTAGAGTCTTCTAAAATCTCCAAGACTTAATAACGGTGTTAATAAACACCTTTTAGAGTTTTGGAACTCTAAAATCACCAAGACTTAATAATGGTGTCAATAAACACCTTTCAAAGTTTTAGAAAGAAACATCGATATAATCTCAAAGAACTTTATAAACACCTCACAATAGTTACAAAGGTTTTTAAAGATGTTTTTGTACTGAGTGAAGCACACATCTTCAAATGACACATCTTGGTGGAGGGTGAAAGAGAGGGAAAGAAGGAAAAGGGAAGGGAAGGGGGAGAGACATGGAATGGACAAAGAAAGAGAGGAAAAGAGAGGGGGAAGCCTCAGGGAAGGAAAGAAGGTAAGGGAAGAGCGAGAGAGAGAGAGAGAGAGAGAGAGAGAGAGAGAGAGAGAGAGAGAGAGAGAGGGGGGGGGAGGGAGGGGGGGGGGAGGAGAGGAGAGGGAAGGGAGGGTAGGGTAGCTCTCGTGAAAGGAAGGGGGAGAGAGAGAGAGAGAGAGAGAGAGAGAGAGAGAGGACGGGGGAGAAGGGGAGGCGAGGGGAGAGGGAAAGGAGTATATATATAGAGAGAGAGAGGAGAGAGAGAGAGAGAGGGGGGAAGGGGACGAGAGAGGAGAGGAAGAGGAAAAGGGAGGAGAGGTCTCTCGCGCTACCACGGCAGCAAGAGGAAATGACAGAGGAGAAATAATTTTTTAAAAACAAATTTATTTAGATAAGAGGAGAGGGAAGGGGGGGAGTCGCACTCCTACGGCATCCAATATTTATTTATTTTTCACCGCAGCCCCTTTTGCTATCGTGGTAGTGAAATGAGGGTGGGGAGGTGTGGGAGAAAAGTAAAAAAGGGTGGGGAAGAAAAGGAGGGAGAGAGGAGAGGAGAAGGGGAAGAGAGAGGGAGAGAAGAGAAGAGAGGAGAGGAGAGGAGAAGGGGAAGAGAGAGGGAGAGAAGGGTGGAGAATGGGAAGAGAGAGGGAGAGAAGGGAGGAGAAAAGAGAGGAAGAGGGAGAAGGGGAACGGAGCTCAATGCAAGGGAGAGGGAGAGGGAGAGGGAGAGGGTGCAACCTAAGGGAGGGAGGGCAATGTGAGGGAGAGGGAGAGGGACAGAGAAAGGGAGGGGACCACGATGGGGGCGAGAGTAGAAGGAAGGATGTGATTGAAAATGAGTTACGGGAGAGGTGAGAGTCAATATAATGCCCTCAAGGATTCAAACTTCCTGCTCCTCCTTCTCTCCCCCCTCCCCTACCTCTCTCTCTCTTTCTCTCCCCTCCCCCACCCCCACCCCTCTAGCCCCTCCCCCCCCCCCTCTCTCCCCTCCCCCCCTCTCTCCCCTCCCCCCCCCCTTTCCCCCCTTCCCCCCCCTGTCCCCCCCTTTCCCCTCCCCCCCTCTCTCCCCCCCCTTTCCTCTCCTCCATTCCATTAATTTCCTTTTTTCTCTACCCTCCCCAAGATAAATTTTTAAGGGCAAATATTTTCCACAACCGCCAAAAGAAACTATCTGAGGTGTGTCATAAGAATGTGCTCATACTTGATGGGCATGATACTTTACTTATGTGAATCCAACCTATGTTAAGGCACGTGCAAATTATCGTGCCCATCGGATATGCTTTGGATGCTCAAACCCACAAACATTGTTTTTCACCAAGTGTCATGAGTATCTGAGGTGTGTCATTCGAATGTGCTCATACTTGATGGGCACGATACTTTGCACACGTTTTCTATAAGCTAGAATTTGAAAAATATATCCATATAAATGACTCTAGATGGCTTATGCCGATCGATTTGAGTACTTGGAAGGCTCAATTTGGGTTACAAAAATGAATCCGGACCGTGCACCAGTCTATGTAAGATGTTACATTAATTTTCATAGTTTTAGTTTTGTTTGCTACTGTTTCTTATCTTTTAGTGTAGATTATCTGTGTCACGTTTTTTTAATTTTTATTTTATTTCTTTCAAAACACTCCAAAAAATTGCTTGTTCTTATGTTTTTGTCTGTGTTTTGAAAAGTGAGTTTTTCCTTAAATTTTATCCATAAACTAGTCCAAAAGTATCTATAAAAATGAATTTGTACATTGACAAGTCCAAAATTAATGAAATAAGTGTTACTTGTTTAATAAGACACGTGCCATATTAAAAATTGGATCCTCTTATAGGTTCCTCCATTTGTTTGTATGACATACTCAATGCGTTAGCAAAATGCTATCGAACTAAGAGTAAAATCTAATGTTATCTTTTAATGGAGAAAAATGGCTTAATTCAAAGCCTAGTTCCTAAGGGAACATGTGTTCTATTGGTCTATCTATAATTGATTGCTCCTACTATTTTCCAATTTTAGCTTGTTTGGGGAAACCCAATTAATGTATGATAGTCATGTTAATTGGACACCCAGTTTCTTAAAATGATGGTGCACCTCTACCCATAGATTTACAATATGATCAAACATCTCCTAGTCCACGAATCTCATATAGGTAATTAAATCTTCAAATTTTTTGAGGGCTTTTAACTGTGCAAGCTAATTATTTGAACCAAGGCTTTGTCTTCTCACAAAAACGAGCTTTGGTTATTACCACTCCATACTATTATTTGTGTGATATATGGGGATGCTTACCTTATTCATTGTTATCCCACCATAAGGGAAAATATATCTCTCTCCAATCGGGCCATATATCTCTCTCCAATCGGGCCATGCTAAGACCTCCTCCCCTTTACCCCTCACTATTTCAATGTGCAAATCCCTGAAAATTCACTTCCCCTGTACTTCAATCATGCTCTTGCCCACCTTCACTTTTTCCCTCTTTTCTTCTCCACAAATATCCTCCCCAAGATAATGGAATTTTGATTTCTTATTGAATTGCCTGAGGCATACAACTAAGATTAAAATCCCAAGATTCTGGCACTATCTTATTAAGCATCACTAAGAAAACCAAAATTAGCTAAGAATTTGCATCATATTGGTCATGATCAAGTTGTCACTACAAGAAGACCTCATCAAGAAGCGAGTAGTCAAAAAAAGAAAAGGTTAAATTGGGGGAAGTGATGTGGTTTCAATTACTTTAATATTGATAAATTATAATGATGAACAAGAAGTCAACAAAAGCATTATCTATATACAAAGATTCACTTCTAGAATCAATTTGATTGTGCAAAGCTCTTGCAAAACTCCTCCTAAGCAAAACTTTAAAAAAATGGATAGTAGATTTTTATAGACTTGTTAGCATTGAAGAGAACCATTGGGTGGCTACAAATGGTGTAATTTACAGTGGATTACAGGGGGTGTTGGATAGGTAAGGCTATTGTGTTTTCAAGGGTACATATGGAAGATTGCATATTAACCTAGTACATACAAAACGCAATACATCCACAATGAATCTGCTATAGACTTTTTAAGGAATAAAAATCAAGTTGTGAAAATGATATAT
The DNA here is from genome assembly GCF_047967505.1 of Dipteris shenzhenensis. Classification (NCBI taxonomy): domain Eukaryota; kingdom Viridiplantae; phylum Streptophyta; class Polypodiopsida; order Gleicheniales; family Dipteridaceae; genus Dipteris; species Dipteris shenzhenensis. Next base: position 35,924,236 of record NC_141602.1, read on the forward strand.
TTTTTATAAGAACGAAGGAATTCTTGTGAGAATGTGAAGACCTTAGTAAATGGGGGTGACTAAAGGTGTATAGTCCTAAACTTGTGGCACGTCTATAGACAAAAAGATAGTCTAGAACTTGTCTACATTATAGGAAGTGCTTTAATGGGCACTAAGTAGTGGTGTACACAAAGTCATAAAGAGAAGTAAATAAGATATAATATATCTGTGCATGTCTTAATCATTATATTATATGACTTCAACACTATGCCACCCTTTTTTTAATAAGACACACGTCATTTTAGATCCTTTTATGATTTCCACCAAGTATAAAACTCAACATCTTTCTATACATACTAAATATGTGAAAGAAAATCTATCCAACTCTAATGGTATCTAAGATTAAATTCTAATGGTACCTTTTAATGGGAAATAATGGCTTAACTCAAATCCCAATTCTTAAGGGAACATGTGTTTTGGTGGTCTCTCCTTAATTAGTCCTACTTTTTCCCAATTTGGGCTTATTGTTTGTGTGATACATGGGATGCTTACCTTATTTATTGTTATCTCTCCATATGGGGAGAGATAAATCTCCTAGAATTGAGGATTCCAAGACCTGCAGGCTCCCATTTACTCTCAAGACCCTTGCCCCTTGAATGTGCACATTACTTTTATCATGCTCTTGCCGTCTTTCTCTTTTCCCTCTTTTCTTCTCCACTAAAATACTCCCCAAGCTAATGGAAATTCTTGTTGAGTAGGGAGGCATACAAGTAAGATAGAACTCCTAAAATTTTGGCACTATCTTATCAAGCCTGACTAATTGGTCAAGTAGTCACTACTAGGCAACTAGGGGACTTGCCTGAAGAAGCGAGTAGTCAACAAAAGAAAAGGTTCAAAGGACGAGTGATGTGGTTTTAATCACTTTAAGATAGTCTAGTCAACAAAGCATTTATTTATAGTGAATAAGGTCAACAAAAGGATGATTACACTTGATGGGAATGGAAAACGTGCCTGTGGACCAAGACTCCATGATCCTAGTGGTCAGAGAAAACAATTTCTTAACAAATTAAAAAACCTTGAAGTTGACAGGTTTCTATCTGATTTTAACTTGTGAAATGCCTTGAAATTCCCAGGTTTTTATCAGATTTTTAAGTGTGAAACGCCTTTTATCTAAATTTTTTAAGTTTGAAATGCCTGAAGAGTGAATGATGCATCTATTTATAGAAGAGAGGGGCTCGTCTTCCTTGGGACTTCCCACCTCTAAGAACATACATTTCTCCCGCTCTCAGACCATGCTGTTCTCCCGCTCCTTCCTGCTTATCTTGTTCGTCTTCTTCCTCGCAGCATCGCCCTACATCTCCACCTGCCTCGCCCAGGCCCGCTGTGCGCGCGGTCCCTGCTGCGGCTCGCAAGGCGCACGCATTAACAATGGCGGTTCCTGCAACCCGGGTCTCTGCTGCAGCAAATATGGCTACTGTGGGACTGGGCCTAGTTACTGTGGATAGTTCTCTGGTGATGCAATGTGTCTGCTCAAATAAAGGACCATCGCGGTTTCGAATGACCGCCTATGGTCGTAGCACTGTCCCGTAATCGCGAAACAGAAAATGTCTCCTTTTCTCGGCCTAAAAACTCTTGTAAATAGCTTTGTTAGAAGGTCTTTGTTAGGTGTACATCGGGCTCTCTTTGAACATCATGGGACATCCTGCAAGGACTGTTCGTATGAATTACACAGTAGAATAAGGGTACAATGCGAAGCCATGTATCTGCTGTTCTCCTGTTGACGCTGTCAAAGATAATCTTATTACATCTCTTATATATAAATATCGTCCTATTGCAAGCATTTATATGTGATCTTTCATGTTGTCTTACCGCTATATGTAAAGTTCCGGTTAACCGCTGCGTACGTTCTGAAGCGCTATCGGGGTTCAGTATGGACACAGAACGAACAATGGCAAAATTACCCATGTGTTGGAGCCTCCAACAGAGATGTGATGAGACGAGTACACCAACGTAGCATGCACGATAAGAATCTTTCATATAGGAGAGTGAGGAGGGTTCCAATTTGAGGGTAAGCAAATAAACAATCCTCTATGTAGCCAATTGCTTGGGTATTAGATGGATGTCTTAAAAACATAGCCTAAGTGGTAAGACCCCTTCTCTTGGAATATGTTAAACACAACACCTCCATTGGCCTAGTGGTAAGACCCCTTTACGTGGATGATGGAAGAATGTCTTGATATCATTTCCTCCCATTGCATGAAATTTTGAAGCCATCCCTTCAAAGCTAGCGTAATTAGGCTATTCACTTATTCACCTAAGAAATGAATCAAATTTCTATAAAGGCCCCTTCAAGTGCACCTATAGTTAGGTTAGTTACATTTATGGAATGATTTGTTGAGATTCAGGGCCTTTAGAATAAGTTAATGGAAAGTGCAAATTAATAGAGTGATTAGTGGAGCCATGTAAAGTGGAGCCATGTAAGGGGTATGAGCTAGACGGTTTGTTTTGCAGTTCATTTTCTTTTTATTGAGAGGACTTGATCACACCCCCTGCACCCACAATAGAAGGGGTTGCCATTCACTTTCCAAATATTAACCACTTTTTGATTTGAGGTAGTACCACTCCTTGCGAGACAAGAAATCTCAATAGTCCACTGCAATGAGAATGTCCTACCACAACTTGTTAGAGTTACAATAATTGAATCTTTGATGTAA